>NW_015114740.1:0-12383 GCF_001443285.1 Poecilia latipinna | reverse complement strand
TACTTGTAAGCATAAAATCCTCATAAAAGAAAAAAAAATGCTTGAATGAGTCACTCTGTGTGTAATTAATCTATATAATGTGTTTCACTAAATGAACTGAATTACTGCGGTAATTTAACTTTTCAATGATATTCTAATTTGTGGAATATGACTGTTTTTCACTAGGTTGGTTTAACTGTTGTTTCTGTAATGACCAAACCTCGCCACTAGATGGCAGTTTAATCTTGGATAAAATCTACCATTAACCGCAAGAGCTGCTAAAAAAACATTTGCCTGCAGCACATCCTGTGTCAGATGTTTTTTTTTAATAAGAAAATCTTCACATTAGGGATTTTAAATTCGTTTATCTTTAGAAAATTGAAATACAATTTTACAAAATACATAATGCATTTGTTTGGGTCTCTTTGAGTCTGACTATAAATATAAAACGAGAGCTACAGTAGATTTACAAGTTTTGTGGTTTACTGCATTTAGCTACACACGTATTTAAATGTACAGACTGGCGCACAGGAGGCCTACAGCAGGTCCTGCTCCACCCAGATCGTCTTCTTCTGCTCCTCCAAAATTCTGTCCTTGATGACCCTTATCAGGTCCTCCATCCCCGTCCAGGAGTCGGGCTCCAGGGTGGCGTACAGGCAAGGGATGGCCTCCAGCTCCTTCTCTTTCGCCCGACACAACCTCACAAAGTCCTCCTCCGACTCCACGCGCAGAGGCAGCTTCCTGTGTGGACAGGAAACAGGAAGGAAGCAGCATTGCGGTGGTGAGTGCGGTAATGTTTGGAACCCAGTGTCTCTGATGCCGAGATCGTGTAGAGCTGCAGCGGCCTGTCTAATTCAAAGACGTCACAGAATCCACCCAGAGACACGTCAGAATCTTTTGGTAATTTTACTTAGAAACAGCAGAAACCACAGAACAGACCTGACAGGCAGTGTTTTTTTGTGTTTTTTTTTTTTTTTAAGAAATGGTTGCCCATTTGTTTTATCTGCTTCATCTTTCCAGGTAGCTCAAACAGAAAGCATGAAACAGAGTCGTCAGAGTGTGTTCTGTCTAACCTCCAGCGTGGAAACATTAGCTCATTACAAGAACTGACATGTGTTTGGATTTGGAAAAAATAGGTTTCACTGCACAGGTGGAGCGTTTTGTGCTCCACTTACCTTAGCTTCTTGACATTTTTCTCACAGATCTTGACATAAACGATAATGGGGTAGATTTCTCGCCGCAGAAGGTCCTTGACGCAGCTCAGCTCGGCCTCCAGCAGGCAGTGTTTACCCTGAAGATGGGTAGAGAGGAAACCAGGCTTGAAAACAAGTCTACAGGAGCGGTGGCAAACGACGTGCATTTAATCTGTCTGTAAATGTTAGGAGGTGCTGGTTCACTGGTTCGCAGCTTCGTGCGTGAGGGTGTTGTAGTCTTCGCGCGCACGTTGTACGTGTGAAAGTTTGTGTTTTCTTTAACAGGAAGGCCAGCGAGGGAGCGCAGCGCGGCGCGCCGTAAAGCCAGTCCTCCACTCTTGTGGTGAGCTGACGCAGCTGTCGTAAAAGACTCGTTGACGTTTAGGACCATTCCATGAAATAAGTACTAAGAAGTAATCTCTGTTCAATCAGCCACGGCAGACCAAGTGTCTTGTTTGACATTTGTTCTGAAAGCCCCCTGTTCCTTCTTTTAAAAAGGAGGAAAATATATTTACAATAAAGAGCCTTTTGAGCAGCATGACATCAACTAGAAGCTGATATGACTTGACCTCCAAATATGCCCCTGAGAAAGTTCATGGTGTTGGAGAAAGGAAGTCCTACTCTAAACTAAAAAACAGATCAAATACCGTCCCGATTCCTTAAAGCCTTTGAAGTATCCATTTAGCTTAGTGTCAACTAGGAGTCTTCAAAACACAAACCAGCCTCCATGACACTTTTTGCATCACAGTGAGGGGCTAACATCCCTTTGGCTCCACGCGGAAGTAAAATTTTAATAATTAATTAATTTAGACCGTCTCCTCTCTGGAGTTTCCTACATTTATTTTTTATTTTTTTATTGTTTAATAAAACAAAGAGTGATTGTAACCTGTGTCCGTCACTCGTTGTGACCTATCTCGTGACCTATGGGCTTTCTTGGTTTACCGATTCAAAGAATCAAAGAAACTCCTGTTTATATCTGAAAAATGTTTACAACTTGCATAAATACACAAGGTATTCTATCTTCCAAACTCATCATTGATGCAAAAATATAGTTTCATTTCATAGTGTTTTGTACAAGCCTGCCTGAAAACATATAGTAATGACATTAACACGATTTCTGGATGGTTTCAACAATTCAAATTTAAGACTCCTTCAGACATTTTTAAGACCATTAGCAAAGAAATGTATGAACTTCGTCCAGCCAAGTGGCGATAAATTTGCACTTATATATGGCAGAAATAAAAAAAATAAAAAAAACAGTCCCGCAAAAAAAAAACAATACATGGAATATCCATGATTAAATAGTCCTGCCAGGACAAAATGATTAACTACTCCTTACTTTTATAAAGGGGCAATATTAGGTACTTTCCAGGCACCTACCACTGGTAGTTACTTCAATGTTATAAAGTAACTATGCTACCTTCAATTGTTATAAAAATGTCGTATATCAAATATGACTTAAGAAAAATTTGACTTTGTAAATTAACACCTTGAAATTGGGTCTCTGTCTCTTTAAAAACTCCTGCTCGTTCTGAAACTCCTCCTGCAGGAAGTCATCACAGCATTGCTCCTCTATTAACCCTCCAACAACGTTTTTACCAGCGTTGCTCTGAGAAGCGTCTCCCATAACGAGCCCAGCTGATGCTCAGTTCCTCCAGATGTTTGCTAATTGCTGCTGGCTAGTCTGAAGGAGCCGGATGGGGAAGTTGCGAGGGAGTGGTTGCCACGGGAGATTAAAGGATTTCTCAAACATGCATGAAAGAGAAGTATGTTTTTGATGAGAAAATAACATTACAACATGTGTAAAGTCAATTTTGCATAATACTGCCTCTTTAAAGTCAGTTTAAGACATTTTAATAATCTCAACCTACTTCCTGAAGGCACCAAATGCAGATCGGACAAACACCAACCTTGGCAGCGACGGCTTCGATGTTTTCTCGGGTGATACATTCGAATGTGGCCTGCTTCTCCTTGTAGTGAATGAAGGGCTCAATGTTCTGTTTCAGATGAAACTCCTCCTTGGTTAGGGTATCTGGACATGGAGAGCAAAACGAAAAGGCGAGGGGGAAACGTGAAATGTCGTGTTAGTTTGTGGAGCTCACAACGGGACGCATTCACACCGAGCTCATTTGCTACGCCGCTGCACGGCATCATCTATCACAAGGAACAGAAAGTTGAGGTTTTCGCCCTGGGGACTCTCCACGTCAGAAAGTCACATAACAGACTCTTGACTCGCCAGATGTTCAACCTTCACCGATAACTTGCCTGACGCCCCCCTCCCCTCGGGACAGGGGCGCGAATTCTCTAAGGGCCAACAACAATTTTTTTACAGTGAGGCGTGAGCGTGGCGTCTAAAATATCTGTGTCATTGTCACTGCAGTGCATCGTCACCCTGGTTATCAACTAGGCCATCTTCTGTGCTGCCCATTTTTTTGTCTCTGGTTACACTTCTTCACTTTTTCATCACAGTGCAGCACAACACACGAGTTAAATCCCCACGGTAGGTTTCTTTTTCTCTAGCATTCACCCACGCATCATACTGGCAGCAACACACTGGCATTACACCCAAAGTAGGGTAAAAAAAAAATCCCTTCACAGATAATCAAGTGACATTTCTTACAAAGACTCATACTGCATGCTGTTTATCAGACACTAACCTGGTTTGCAGATGTTAAAGTCCATGGCTGCGCCCATGTTCAGTATTTTCTGGATGATGGTCTTGGCCAGTGCGGCCGGAGTGAAGAGAACCGGTCTTCGCCTTTGGGTCCGCTGAGGCGTGACGGGACTGTAAGGGATCAGGTTCAAGCTTCTGCTCAGTTCGTTGTCGGGGTCAGCAGCGTCTGCTCATAGACGACGCACAAGCACAAAAGAGAGAGGCGTGCAATGAAACACAATGTTTTTACAAGGAAAAGCCGTTTGCAATCACAGTTTGCCTTTGCATCGTTTTGTGAAGCTGAGTAATTTCGTAGGACTCCAATAATTGTTGCTTGCAGTCTCATAACAATAAAATAAATATTTCTTTTCTGCTACTTGATTTCAATCCATTCTATTCAAATCAATTCCTAGCGCCAATTCACAGCATGTGTTGTCTCGATGCACTTTGCAAAAAAAAAAAAAAAACTTCAATTCAATCACACATACATTCCAATTGATCCTACTTATCAATGAGTTAATTATTGAAAGCAGTTAAAACGTTTTTATCTAAGGATTGCATCGGGTCACTGACTTGTAGAAACTTAAGTCTTTTCAGTGAACTTTTGAAATGACTTAAACTTGTTTCAATATTGGTTAAACATTTAAACAGTAATTTGACGTGTTAAACGCAAAATGCTTCGTCATTACTGGGGCAGTAAAGGACAGAGTGAGCACTTTTACTTTCCCCAAATATCTTCTTTTAAGGAAAAATGGGAAGGAACTGTGAAAGTGACCAAAAACAGTCTCTTAGTTCGACACATTTTATCTCAGTCTTATAAAATATTAGACTTGTCTACCTAATCCCGATGGAGGAAAACACAAACATAGTTCATGTCATGATAATGACAGACAGCTGGAGCTGATTCAGCAGCCATAGCAACAAGGTGATGTTTGTGAGCATAAAGTTTTTATCACGATTCATGGCAGTATTTTACTTCGCCTTCCACCCACTAAATAAAGTGACTTTTAAGACCCAAAACGAAAGTGAGAAAATCACTGTGGACCCATTCAGAAAATTTAAATAGAACAACAGATGTTCTCCAAATACTAATGCAACACACAAACAAATATTCTGAACACAGACAAAAATGAACATGTAGGAAAGTGAGACTTTCAGCTGCTTCCATTCACTGCTGCTCATACGAAATGAGCTATTCTAGAGAAACACTCGTTAGTATAAAAGCTAAATCTTGGAATATCACTGCTGGTCAGAATAGGAGCAAAAATCACAATGTAAATCTGGATATTGAGTTTTTCTCCTCATTGGTGGATAACAGGTAAACAACATACATAGTGTTTGCATGAGCTCTGTAAAGCCTGAAACAAGCAATGCTCTCAGATAACCTTTCTCCTGACTTCCTCTCTTCAATGGACAGATCGCTATTCTTTATCTTTGCCCTATAAACTCACATTCGAGCTGAGTACATAGCCACCTACTTTTGTCTCAATGTGGCCATTGTGTTACGCGTTTATGTGGGTTTTGTTGTTCTTTACAAAACGCTGTCCCTCTCTGGCTGCTTTCCGTTCCTTGCTCTGCTGCCTCGTGCCAGCTTTCTCTTTCATTCTTGCTATTTAACATTTGCAATGAATTTATGCCATTTGGGGGCAATGGCTTTGAAACTAGTCACAATAATCAAGCCTGATTCTTTGTTTGCAGACTGAAAGTCATACTGCCATATTTAAATGTTTTATCATGAAAGCACCGTTCTCGTGCTTCACTGTTCGGTCTGGACATCCGTTCTGATCAGGATTGTCTTTTTAGGATTTATGATTGTATGATGTTCTTTCACAATATTCACAACTTTGCGTCAGGAGATTTCTTGGATTAAAGAAACTGATTGCATAGAAAGTCTCATTCTTTTAACCCTCCTAGTGTTGCAACCCTGTTTCAGAACTGGTTCAGAAGTGAGCTGTCTCTCTTTGTTCTTTTGCATAAAAAGGCCTCCGCTGCTCTAACTGATGTCACTATAGCTATTTTTTACACATCCTTTTTAATGTAGCTTTGTTCAGTCAGATTTTACAAAGGTGCCACCTCTTCCTGCTTCTCTCTCTACCTCAGTGAAAGCGCTTCATCATTATTTTTTTTAATTCCTTCAATCTTTGGAACGGCAAACACTTATAACAACACTTCCAATCTGACGTTCAGTGAGTGCATTCGCTCATGTTGTGTCCAAAGCAGTGTTTTAAATGTAATTACCGTATTTTCCGGACTGTAGAGCGCACCTCACTATAAGCTGCATCTACAAAGTTTTCTTTTTAAAAAAATAAAAACAAACTGGAAACGTACATAGATAAGCCGCACCGGGCTATAAGCCGCTGGTATCTCCGCCACTCTCGGTTTTTAATAAATCTGCTGGATCTATTAAGGACGCAGCCCTGCGTCTCCAACGCCCAACCATGGATTCATTCACGCCGAGCTTAGCGGCTGTCGATCTGCACTGCCAGATCGACAGCCTTCAACTTAAAAGCTGCATCATGGTTGTGGCAGTATCATGCTGTGGGGCTATCTTTCTATATATGGAGAGGAACAACTCCCTCCAAATTTACCGTCACCTTTACTTTTCAGCCGGTTAAAACGTAAATGCAACCCAGCTTTTCAAATTGATCCAAAAGAACATCAAAATAGTTATTTTTTTAAACGGTAAGGCAAATTAATATTGGTATAAAAGTACTGAAAGTCTTAATCTGATGAATTTACTTTACACCCTAAGCACATTAATTTGTCTTTCCACAATGTTTCTGGTATTTATCTTCAAATCTCCCCACTTCTCTGCTGTGTTTCAACGTAATCGCCAGAACTGCTCAAGTCCCTGAAACATGTCCTCCATTTTGACCCTCGGACTCCATTTCATCTCACCAAGATGAATGGAGTCCGCTTTCTTCCTCCTCCGAGTGGGTGTTTCTGCTATTCAGAGCTTTGTTGTCATGGTTACCTCTCTCTCTCTCTTTTTGTTTTTTATCTGAATGTTGTGAAAGTTCAGCTTCCACTGACTCCGCGATACACCCCTTGTTCATCATTCATTGTCTGTTTTTTTTGTTTGTCTGTTTGTCTTTTAGAGTAACACATTCTGACTTTCGAAACGGCTTCGTCTTCATCGTTCTGTATCAACACCAGCTTGGGCCTGAGATGACTTGCGTCTGTCTAAGCACCCTTGCTGAACTTCCACTTCCTTTTTTATTTATCTAACCCTTCTGCTCCTTTTAGAGCGGTGCCGCCTTTTCATATTAAGTGACAAAAAAAAGAAAAGAAAAGAGAAAAAAAACCCAAAGCATAAATTCACACTGAAGCTTCTTTATGTGGTTACAACTTCTAACATCAGTCCTCACAGCATCTAATCTTAAATCGTGACCTTAGACGGAGTTCAGGCGGCTTCAGTGTGACTCTTCACAATCGCTTCAGTTTCCTTGTTGCTGCTGAAGAAGTGTCGGCTCGTCCGCTCACCTTCTTGTCTGAGCAGCTCGAAGCTTTGCCTCGCTAGTGTTGCACTGCAAGTGTTGATGATCCTCACGCGCTCGTTGCTGTTCAGGCGCTTGTACTTGATATCCACCCTGCTGACAAACTGGAGTGACAGAAGGCAGCGGTTAGTCTGACGGCGTTTCTTTTTAGGGGAAAACTGTTTCTGCTCCAGGTTCATTTTACAACCAGCTGCCTTCACTTTGATGCCGCCAGATAAAATCTAGAGCAGACAATTTGGCGATTTAATCTCAGCCTAAATCTAGACGAGAGATTGAATCAAAGAAAAACGTTCTCAGGTTGAACCTTTTAGCTGACATGCAAACCACCGTGACTGATGGGAAACTAAGGCGCAGCGTCACAGCGAACGCGCTCCCAATGGCGAAACACGGTGGTGGAAGCATCATGCTTTCCTTCAGTAGAGACACTGAAGCTAGAAAAATGGACGGCGCTAAATGCATGGCAGTCTGAGAAAGAAACGTGTTTAGAGCAGAGCTGCAATGCTCAAAAGTACAAACCTGAATCTTTTTCAGAATCTGTAGCAAGATTTCCAGATTTTTTATTTGTAAAAAAAAAAACACACACAAAAAAAAACATAAAACCTCGTCATACTGTCAGCACCAGACGTGTTTGGACTTTATTACCTGCAGGATCTGATTGAGGAAGATACTGGCTCTGGACAAGCGAGGGCTGGCCTTAATATCAGGAGGGGAGCCGGCCTCTTCTGGCTGTAAGCTGCTTGCCTAGGCACACAGCATCATAACACAATAAATAACAAATAATCAGTATTGATAAACGACACAGTAAAGATGTGGTGCAAAAAAAAAAAAAAAGAGACTGGGATGCAAGAAAGATTTTAGTAAAGACGCTGCAGATTGTCAGAGTTCAGTCTGAAAATGTACATGGTGTCAAAAGTTTGACATTTTTAGATCTGGAAAAGTTTCATAATTCTCTGAGCAGCTTAAACATTTGAGAAAAGACACAATTTGGGTGAGATTAAAAAAAAAAACAATTAAGTCGTTCATCTTTTAATTCATGATCTGCCGAATAGCATCCAACTAAATCTAGAATACTTCGGCTTTAAACAACAAGGTCTAAAAATGGCAAAATAAAATGGGTCAAAATTTAAATTCTGAATATCTTATTTATAGCTTTTTGTGCACTACTTTGCCAAATTTGCTTCTTCTTTGCCTTTCCTGCTGTAACATTTCCACAGGAAGCTATTAAGCAATGTTCAGACACATAAGAAAATAGACCTACTCCACCTACTTCTGTTAATTCACTTCTGCTAATTTACTTATCACTGAACAGCTTTGCACCAAAATGTGCATTAAAGACCTGTTGTCATGGTATCAACTTTACAGGCCACTCATGTCTTCTGGTTCTGTTTCTGCTCTGCATCTCCAGAACCAGAACCAAACATGGAGAAGCAGCATTCAGCTTCTATGTTCCTCTAATCTGGAACAAACGTTCAGAAAACTGCAAAACTGCGGAAAACACCAGGGTCCATTAAATCAAGGTTTAAGTCCCAGCTTAGGTTAAAAATAACTGGAACATTGATTAATATATTTGATGATGAATGTTGCTTGTTTGGCCATTATGTCATACAAATAAACTAAACTTAAATCAGACTTAAATTATTACTTTGTTGTTAGTTTGTTGTCGTCTCTGAGCGACAGCTAAAGAGATACATCTGGTGGATCCTCACCCTGCTGGTGCGGTGGCCTTCATTTTCTTCCTTCCCTCCTCGACAGACGAACTTCTGAATCTTTACCAGCAGCAGCTGCTGAGCTCTGCAGTCACACAAAAAAAACACTCGTAAAGCTCCAAAGATGCAAGGATTTAAATCAGCGCTGAAAACAAAGCAGAGCGGTGAGAAAGTAGAGGTCGGTTCTGCTGAAGGGGTTTCTTCTGTGGCTTGTGAAACTCAAGCAAATCACTTAATTTGTGATTCAGCAAAGGAGGCCGTTACATTTTCACGTCATCGTTTCGGTTCGTTGTTAGAAAAATGCTTCTTAAATTCACATGAGTCATTTTTGTAAAATAATTTGAAACAGTTGGAAAAAAAAATCTCAAATATTTAAGCAGGCCTGTCATGATGACTAATTTTGCTGGATGATTAATTGTTGCTGCACGATGATATTAATAATAATAATAATAAAAAAAAAATAATAATAATAATAATAATAGCTTTTGAGTCCATTTTCAAGTAATGCAGTGTTGATAGCATAAAATGAGAGTAGACCCTCTTCAAGATCAATAAACTTTCTAATGAAGATTTGACACTAGAACAGGAAGATATTTTAAATACCTAAAATAGATAAAACAATTAAAACGACAAATAAAATGGATTCTGTAGTTCCAGGAAACAAAACTGCCCTTCTAGAAAAAGGCTAGTGCAAAGAAATTTAATTGATCATCCGATTAATCTATTTATTGCAATAGGATTATCTTGAAAAGTTTTCCACGGGACGTGAGAAATATTTAGTCATAACCATCGATTCCTGCTACAGATTTTTCAATCGAACAGACAATGTGAGAAATCTTCACTCTCTTGAACCAAAGCGCCACACAAAGCTCTGCTCTGCACCTTTCAGACTGCCTGAAAGCGTCTAACTCTGAGTCCTACCGCGAGTTGCTGGGTATGGTGCCGCGCTCGGCCAGGTCCGTTCCGCTGTAGGGGTCGACGCGGGCGCACAGCCACTCGCAGCGGCCCTGGTGCCTGGTGTCCAGAACGTGCACCACCTCGTCGCAGCGCACGTTCAGGGAGCAGCTGTCCGACTGTCCGCAGATGTTCAGGTTGACTCGGATGTAGAAGGAGTCTCCAGACGCCAGCGTGCCGTCGGACAGGTTGCTCTGGAGCCGACGATAAGCTGGAGAACGGGCATGTGGCTTATTTAATATGAAGCCCAAAAACCAAGAAACATACTAAAACCCAAAGGATGCGCCAAAAGCTCGGTTTGTTTTCTAAATGTTTCCAGGCCGGCTCACCATTTAACCAATTTGTGATTCCATTTTGTATCTGAATCATGCTATTTCGTCTCTGTTTCTTAGTTGTACCTAAACCGTACAAACAGGCCATAAAATCAACCAACACAACGGCATGTTTCTTGAACTGAAAAGCTTTTCTTCTGTTGTGAAAAAAAAAAAAAAAAAAAACTATTTTACCAAGCACTGTCAGGTGAAATCGCTCAATCAGGTTTATTCATATACTGTGCACAATGCAGAGAGCTTGTAGGACAATCAATAACAAAGCAGGTCTGGGTGAAAAAGCTCTGCCAGGCAGAGACAACACTTGAGTTTATACCAGGGATTCAAAACAAGGGGCGAGACAGTCTGGCTCTGATGCAGCTGTGGGAAACAACTCCCAGCCTTGTACATGTAACCCAAATAGTTCTTTTGGTGAGAGTTCACAAGAATTTCATATAACATGGTCAGCTGATGTTAGCTTGTAGTAATTTTCCACCTCACTCCTTTGCCTGCACCATTTCAACTGTTTCCAGCTAGAGTTTGAGCTCTAGGTGGCGCTTATTAAGAACCAGGTGACTGAACTTGTGGCTAATGGTTCATTGATGGTGGATGTAATAAAAATGATGTTGCATAAAGAGAGATTCTTGCATTAGTTTGGCGTGGAGTGCTTTGGACAGTAACGTCACTGACTCGTTTTCCGTCACAGAAAAAACAAAACATAGCAACAAAAACACATTTGCATCCTCTTCTGAATCTAAACGGTCGTTGGCTGTGACTCACCGCGAGGGGATGCCGTTACCGTGTCGATCCGACACAAACACACGTACCGCTGCACTCTCTTCTTAAAGCCAGCTGCCGTTTATTTAAGCTTCTACAGCAATAAAAATGACTTACAGTCAAAACTGGCTCGATAGTGCAGCTTGATTGGTCCGGAGCAGTGCTGCAACGTCCAGTGGGCTTCTTCCTGAGTGCTGGTGTCCAGGGAAAGGCTCTGGTTCTCCCCTCTTACGGATCCCTCCAGCTGGTTAGTCGATCACAGAATAAACAAAGGTCAGAAACTACAACCAAGTAATTCCACTTTAACTTGGTTTGAGATGTTTCAGAATAAATCCTTGATGAGGTAAAAGATTTTCACCTCATATTTGACTCATTTAACTTTCAGAATGGAAATTAACTTCTTACCAGCAAGAGGTGGTGGCCTTCTCGCAGCCCTGCTCTCTCGGCGTTGGACCCAGCCTGAACCGACGAGATGAAAATCCCGCTCTCGTTGCCACCGACCAGCATGACGTCCTTCAAGAGGTTGTCGCCTTGCAGCGCCACCTCCTGCACCGGCTTGATGGTGGAGCTGATTCTGGAGAAGGAGGACAGAGACGGGCGAAACGGCCTGTGCGTCCACCGACACAGAAAAGAGGGGGTTGTCAGTGGGAGAATGTGGGGCATTTTTTTAATTTATTTTTTTAATTACGGTCGATGGAAAGTTGCAGAATACCTCTCCAAAGAGAACTTCCTGAAGATATTGTTGACCTGCTCCAGATCGTACGTGTCCATTCCCTCTGATTGATGGGAGGATGACGACGAGATCACAGAGTTAGGGCCATCTTCTGAGGCAAAGCAACGAAAATCAACACACACACACACACACACACACACACACACACAGAGAGAGAGAGATCAATCAAGATATTAACTTTGAAAAGATGTTTTTTAGAGCACTAACATCAAATTTATCATCTGTGTTATTTCTGAACATTACATAAAAGCACATTACCACACTCCATTTCCATGTTGTCACTATCGAAGTCAGAGAGACTACAAAGAAAACAGAAAACACTGTATTTTGTTTGCTCTCGCTTCAGGAAATGAGAAATAAATCAAATCAAATTCAATGAAAACTGGTGGGATCATAACGACCTGCAGTAAAAATAAGCGAGCTGTACCTGCGGAGCGGGAAGTCGTTTTCTTTCTCCCTCTCTCGTCTGTACAGCGATGCCTTCTCGGGAGGCTCTGGGACGATGGACATGATGCTGTCGTTACGGTAACGGAGCTGAAGTTTCAACAGGAAGAAAAACACTGAATCAGTTCAGACGACATCA
>NW_015114739.1:0-109799 GCF_001443285.1 Poecilia latipinna | reverse complement strand
TTATTCACCAGAAATGTTTCAAAACTATCTGTGAAAGTTGAATAACTCTAAATGTAAAATTCTTTGGCAACTGATTTGACTAATTATTTTTCATTCACTCCATAATTATATATTTTTTGTATTTTAAAATACATATGCTTAGGATAGAAAAAGTGGACTTTGGGGCAAAATCTCGACTCGTGCATCTACTGACTTTAACGAAGTCTCATCTTGCTTTCATGTGGTTTGATGAAGTGCAAGGATAGCATTAGCATGTTTACTGTGTTTTGTTTTTAGCTCCTTGGTATGATGAATATGGTTTGATTGTGTAAAACTTTCTGATTTAGTTTGAATGTCATAAACATAATAACTAACGTTCAGCTGTGCTTTGCTCTTTCTTCAACACTTGGGGATTTCTGTGGATATCTGAGCGCAGCTGACAGCAGATCACATGACACAGACAGACTGGCATTAACTGCAGTCAGTAATGCCTTTTTTCTGGAAACATTATTGTAATCTGTGCAAAGTGCTTTAATTGTATTGGGAAAACCCAGATTTCACAAACAAAATCCTGTAAAGTTGTGATTGATATGAATTGGCCATATACCAACAGGAAGTGTTGTAAGCTGAGCTTCGTCTGGGACTTTTTTCATTTAGCAGCGGTTTGATGAGGAACCAATGCATCTGATCATATAAAGACATTATTTATGTTTTATGTTAATGAGTTTGGAAAGAAGAGACATTGAACTTTGGACAGAGGAATATTTGCTAAAGCTTTATTGATGAAATGATTTGTTGTTTCATGAACTCTTTGACAGCTAAATTTAATAAAAAGAAAGTTTGGGTACATTAATGAAGTTTACTTTAGGTGTACTGTTGATCTCATAGAAGCTGTGGTCTCAAGACTGGAACTCTAAATGTGGCTTTCCTTATTTTCTTCTGATGCTTTAGATGTTTCGCATTTAAAATTTACGGAAGTTAGTTGTTCATTGTGGTCTGGTTGTGGTTTCTAACACGGTTATTTTCTACTGCTCAGTGGCTGACGAGTACAGAGTGGCTCCTCATTGGAAGAAAGGCTTTTAGCTCGCATGGATTTTTCCAGGAACTGAGACGGCTTCATCCTGCGTATCGGATAGAAACACAAATCCTTCCCAGATTTCAGCTCTAATTTTGACCAATTCTGCAACAAAACGTTTTCAACAGTCATTTTTTTTAGATTCTCTAACTAAAGTTTAACAGAAAGTGTGAGCATGGAGTCATCGCCCCAGCAGGCTAATCGTCTCTGCCTGCTTAATTTAGCCTGGTGTGCTACGTGGTAATCAGAAGATAACCTATTTTTATGGGGCAGCAAATCTAAACACAGATGCACAGTCGAGTAGTGTGAAGTCAATAATGTTGAAACAGAGAACAACAACAACAACAAAAACTTGTTTATTTTTAAGTAGGTTACTACCTTCTTGTCGATGGTCTTGTGATTTGAATGTCCTTGTCAAATTTAGAAGGCAAGTTTCAAGACAATTTAAGGTGATTTACAGCAGATCAAAGGAAAGGCAAAAAACCCCAAAACAAAACACTGTTTTGATTAAAGTTGTGTCCATGCTAAATGCATAACCCTCACAACGTGACACTAAATTAAACAGTGTAATTTAATAAACAATTGTAATATCTTTCAAATTTGGATGTGAAACAGAGCTTCATTCACGCTTGATACGTTTGGAAAAATACTTTAACAGACAAGACAAAAGTGGAGCTTTTTAAAAGGCGAGGAATCCTAAAAGACTAATTTCCAGAGATGCTTATTGGGTTTAGGAGGTAACTTGTTTTTCATAGCAGTACGAAATCATATTTATTATATAAATGAAAAGTTTTTTCAGTAACTGTTCACTAATGACTTACTGTTTAAAGTAATGCCACACAAGAGTGTTTTCAGATCTTTATTTCATTTAGATATGATTTTCTGCTTACAGCTCATAAAACACATTTCAGATTACAACATTACATCAGACCAACAAGCAAAACGATTTCTATTTTGAAGTGGTGCCAGTCTCATCACAACAAATATTCTAACTCATTGGATAGCGTCTGCCGTTTAAGTTCATGTCCACTGATCTCTATTGTTCATTAGACATTTTAAGGAATTTTTTGTTTCACTTGCATTTCATTGTGCTTTTGTAAGCACAAATTATTTAGCATCTTGTACTGTCAGTTTAAATGTTGCATTAAGAAATGTTATGTCTTATCAACACTTCAGGAACTTGACATAATTATTCTGATTCCATCATTTTGTGGAGATTCATCTGTGAGTGATTAGTTAGGACTGGTCACTCAGTCAGTACCTTTCTGTATCGACAGGTTGCTGTTTCACAAGGCCACTTCTTCCCAGTTAAAGACGCAGAGAGGTGACCTGCTCGCTTCTAACTGAGCTAGTCAAATAATATTCAAAAGTGTGGTTTATCGCTGCACTGCTGTAACTGCAGAGGCACACTGACTGAATTTCTCACCGCGTTGACCTACTGCACGCTTTAGTTACTGCATCATAGTACACATAATTATAATAATAATTCATGTTTTGCAAATGTTGATCCTTGTCGCCAAATTGGTTTTCGGAAAAGCAGACCATTTACCTCAGCATTGTGAAGAAATTGTTAATCTGTCGACAAAAAAGCCCCTTGTGTCAGCCACCAGAGTTAATCAGAAGTGTTGTAACAGGCCTGGAGCCTAATCTCTTTGTGGAGTATTAACAGTACTTGTAAGCTATTTAAGAAGTCAGTTCTGCAGGGAGCCGAGTGCTTAATCTAGCTTGTCTCTGATTTGAGGAGCTTATGGATGAAATTATCAGTTCGTATTTTGTAGATGCAGGTTGTATTTATTTTCAAAAGTGCACAATAAACTGAGTATGAAATCAAGCTATCCACATTACGAGCACAGTTACTGTGCAACTATATTACGGTTTCATAGTGTCATTGCAGAGATCGAGAAAAGGAAAGAAATGTGAACTCTGAGAACATGCAGACTGGGATGTTAATTGAAGACTGAATCGCAAGCAGAGAGCATAACTGCTTGTGACACATTTCAGAATGTTTTTGAATTTATTTTATAAAGGACAGGTCATATTAATTACCTTGAACACATCAAAACAACCATGTAAATATGCCAGGTTTAGCCACAAGAGCTCATTTTCATTGGTAGTCCTCTGGCAGGTTGATGGTAAAAGATAAAGAATATTGAAAATGTTGTAATTCTGCTTCTTCACTCTGTGTTTGAAAGATCCCTATTAGATACAAAAGGCAAAGCACAAGTTTCCTAATACCTAATGAGAAAATTACAACATGATTAAGTTTCAAAATTCATTGAACAGTTCATGTTCAAAATCCCCTTTTTGTTATTGCTGCACTGCATGTTGCAATAACAAAAAGGAAACATGAATGTAAGCAAAAGGTGTAAAAAACGTTCACTTCAAATCCGCGGTTACACTGAGGGCTGACAGTCATTATTATTGACAGTTGATTTCCATCGCTGCCATATCTTTCCTCATTAAAAGTTATGAATGACAAGTTTGGTTTGTATCTTTGTCGATCACACAGCATCCTATGACCATTTTTAAGGTGAAATCAACTAAATAAAAGTGATATTAGGCTACAAGTGTCTGCTTTTTGACAGGCTTTAAAGGAGCACGTTGTTTTTACGTTCATCATGGCGGAGCGAGCAGAGGTCTGAAGAGGTGACGTCACGTGCGAAGGGTCAATAGTGTCTTTGGGGTCGATCTACCACTGGACTGCCATTGCTTTTTCTATTTTATTTCTATTTTTATTAAGCACATTTATTTTTGAAATGTCAAATTCTGCAGTCATGGAAACGCAGCTTTTGAGGACAATGAGGTTGAAAGTCCTACAGGTGTTCATCTTTAGTAGGTCTGTTGTGAAGATTTTTGCAGATAATGTCTACATTTTGCAACTAACTTTTTAGGAAATACCTTTCTGCCGTAGTAGTTCGGTACCACTGTATTTTTCTGCTTTTAATAGCCATTATTGCCCATTTGCATCGGACAAATGTTCTCCCAGTGCCCCGTTTTCTTTTTTTGGGTCTTTGCCCTCCTCTTTCCTGCCCTGCTTCCTCCACTCTAGGCTGTATGATGGGTAATCCCCTGACACTCTTTGCTTTGACCGCATTTCTGAGTACGGTAGCCCAAATGCGTATTTTTATCTCTGTTATTACTCAGTGGAGTTCTAGTTGACACTTGGAATGCAGTAGTTCATAGTAAATGTTTGAACGGATGAGTTAGTCTATCATCTTACAACTCAGGAAGTTTTTTCTAGTTGTATCTTGTATATTTATCAGTCTGTACCAGCACTTTCTATATTCTCTGCTCCTTAAAATAGATGCTCATGCTGTCCATGAGACTGAATCCCCATTTCAGTCAGAGTTTTTGTTTTATGTTGTGCACATCAGGGCTGGGCAATAAATTGATTTTTATCCATCCACCCATCCATTTTCTTTACACCCTTGTCCCTTAGTGGGCGAGAGGCAGGGTCATCCTGGACAGGTTGCCAGTCTGTCGCAGGGCAACACTGGGAGAATTTACCTAGGGAGAATTTAGAGAGACCAATTTATCTGACAGTCATGTTTTTGGACTGTGGGAGGAAGTCGGAGTACCCGGAGAAAACCCACGCATGCACAGAGAGAACATGCAAACTCCATGCAGAAAGAGCCCAGGCCAGGAATCGAACCCAGAACCTTCTTGCTGCAAGGCAACAGCCCTTGATTTTTATCAATTAACTCAATTTTCTGTTTTTGAACATTTAATTCTATGAAAAATCTGTAATTTTTTTTCTCCATTTGGGTTTCCATAGCTCGGAATGTCAACCTACCAAATAGCTACCATCTTGTTTGACAAACATGTTATAGAAGCTTCTTTTTTATCCCTCTCCAACTTTCAATTCAAGTTAACTCTGAAAGATTGATTTTTTTTTTAAAGACTTTTTTCTGTCATTTGTCTTTTTTTTTTGGAAAAAAATTGTAAATCATTTGTCAAGTCTGCATAGGAATTGTTGACATAAAAGAGCTTGTTGTTTTTTGTGGCTCAGTACTCTGAGCCTGTCTTTAACATGTAATATGCCAGTTTCCTGCTAAATTTTATCTTCTCTCATGAACAGGAAACATTACCTCCACCACTTGAATCAGCAGCTCCCTCCAAACTTAGAGTCAGTTCTGTTTCATGGCTGATGTTGGTGCATCTTTATTTCCATCCCACCAGTCACTGTGCAGCATCAAAATCTGTCCTTACAGTTTAACAAAGATGTCTGGGCCATAACAGGGGCTACTGATTCTGATTTTTGCTGATACTGAACTAAAATAAAACTATAACTGACTCTGTCAAGTGTTGTTACGCATAGTGTATTGTGACATACGCTTTTAATGTTCCAATCTTTCTTCTTTTTGGTGAAAAACATTGAACAATACCTGTGAAACAATCCAGACTTAATCGATCATTTCATGAGGTTGGGTGGGTCCGTCAGGCTGCCCTCTCTCATGCCAGAGTGAAAAGTAACAGTGGCTGATTTTCAGATGTTTGTAGATAAAATCAGTTTCACACGTTAGCATCGACCTACCACCGATTTCCTAAAATGAAGTAAATCGACTGATCCGTTCATCCCCCTAATTTAAAAAGTAACAAATAGCTGCTTCCCATTTTTCTGTTTGCAATATGGACAAAGGATTTTTCTTTTATTTTCATCTTAATCATATCAACTAAATAATTTTTTTCCCTACTGAACTATAAGTTATTTTATTATTTAAATAGCATTCAGCTTCTATGCAGTACAAGTCTGGAACAAACTGCAAAACAGCCGAAACATTGACTTCCTTTAGGCCAAGGCTAAAAACCCCCCTGCTTAGAGTTGCCTTGATCAACATATTTGATGTTGATGGCATTTGATAAAATGTAATGTTTATTTCATGTTTTATAGTTGGCGACTGTGATATTTTTATGAGCACTTTGAACTACCTTGATGCTGAAAATAAAATTGATTTGATATTTTCAGAAGATTATATTCCATTAATATAAGTCCAGCTTTTTTTTTTTTTTTTGCATGGCCAATATTTATTCTCCAAACCTGCTGCTGGTGAAACAAAATTCCTGCCATTTCTTCATGCTATTAGAACCCGTCTGTGAATCTCCACATATCCTTAAAGTTTGTTGTGAGTGAGACCAAGTCGAGGCCATTCCGCTTCTGAAAACGATTATTTTTAGTCTCGGTGTACCACTTTCCCCAAACTTGGCTGCGTTTGCCGAGGTCAGGACGCCGGGCATGAGTGCAGACTGTTGCGATAAATTATGAAACATGTGTCTTTCTGTTTGTGCTTTTAGACTGCCTTTTCAAGCTGTGTCCAATGAACAGATACTCGGCACAGAAACAGTTCTGGAAAGCGGCGAAGCCCGGCGGTAACAGCACGACGGACACGGTCCTGCTCAATAAACTTCACGTAAGATCTATTTCCAGCCTCGCAAACCATAATTGCAGTGTAACTACACAGGCGATTTCCGACAATGCGTGTTTGTGATTCCATCCATGTGCTCTGTCGTGACCTTCCAGCACGCCGCAGACCTCGAGAAGAAGCAGAATGAGTCTGAAAACCGCAAGCTGCTGGGAACAGTCATCCAGTATGGAAATGTGATTCAGGTGCGCTGCGGCCGACCAGATAAGGGGCTTTGCTTAAATGGACTGCGGCGCTGTGCTGCATGCTCAGAGCATGCTGAGTGCTTGATAAAACTGACCATAATTCTGCTTTTTAATCTGAAGAGCTTTAAATAATTGCCGCAGAACAAAGAAGTCCTATAAGGTCACCGTTGAAAGGTCTTTTCCTTCGCTCATTGCTCATGAAGGTTTTGCATTCATGTGCGTTTATCTGAGAAACTTGCTGTGTAATGTGCATAAGGGAGATAGTGTGGGATGTCCTAGCTGCACATACCTTATATAATTCAATTACTGCTTGGGAAACATACACTTAGAAGCTTGTTAGGAGAAAACCAGCTGTGACTAAAGTTCCCAAAGTAACCCCTTGGATCAATTGGCAGTCTTGCATGACCTAAAAAAAACAAAAAACAATATCAAGTATCTCTGCTGTAAAGTTCATTCAAGTTGTCCCCATGGCCTCCGTCGCACCAGTTTTTCCACATTTTTCTCAAGCTGTGTAACATTTTTCACGTCTCGGTCCAGAGAGAGAGACTGATTGGTTACGTCTCCTATAACTGTATGCCTTGTTGTGCCAACAGTTGCTGCACCTGAAAAGCAATAAATACCTGACGGTGAACAAGCGGCTACCTGCACTGCTGGAGAAGAATGCCATGAGAGTGACTCTGGACTCGGCCGGGAACGAGGGATCCTGGTTCTACATCCAGCCGTTCTACAAGCTGAGATCCCTGGGAGACAGTGTGGGTAGCGCCGGGTGTGGGATTCCAGTTAATTATGCCCAATAGAAGGAACCTAGCGTGTATTTTTAGACTTTACACGGGATTCGAAAACAGAAGTCACATGCACTCGCCACATCTGAGCCTCCAGTTCAGGCTCGACGCCGTTTGTTTTGAAATGTTCAACTTGTCAAGCACAACGAACTGCTGATAAACAACAATCTGTTCGGGAAAGAGAGTCTATCCGGTTGGATTAGAAGCACTGTGTATTCAAAATCCTTTCCAGTGTGTTTTACAAGCACAGATGAAAAGCCGGACGATGATGGGCTCTAGAGGCATCAAGATGAAGAACATGGTTTTACTAAATATACTGCAAAATCTGACCAAGTATTTTTGTCCAGTTTGTTGTGCAAATATCTTGGTTCACTTGAAAGAAGAAAAAGCTAACTTGCAATTAATGTTTTAGAAAGATATAGGAGCTTGTAACATGAGAAAATTGTCATTTTAGTGAAATAATCTGCCAGTGGAACTAGAACTTTTTAATCTATATTAAAGAATTATTGACTTAAAACAAGTTTCTATAATTACTAAAAAGCTACTTATAAGTTAGCTTTGTCTTATTTCAAATGTACTAAAATATTTTCCCTAGAAACTGGACCAAAAATACACACACACTTGGTAAGAGTTTGTGTTTTAGCAGCGTACAGTAAAACAAAATCTATTAATTGCATCTCTCTTAATACCTATGCTGCTATAATCCAATGTACTGACCTGCGGTTTGATCCAGAGAGAACTGCAGGAAATGAGACGCAGTGTGAACATTCATTTCGAGTGCAGCCAATTTCCTCTGTGCTTGAAAGAAATAAAAAAAGGAAACCACAGGCTGTAGATACAGCTAAAGTATTCGGATCCATTGAAGTTATGCTCATGTTGACTTACAAACACAAAATTCAATGTATTTCACTGGGATTTGATGTGATGGACCAACAGAAAACAGACCAAAATTATGAAGTGTAAGGGAAAGGATACATAAGATCTTTGTTGGCAGATACCACAAGACTTTTTCTTTGTAGCAGGTCAAAACACAGAGAGAGGAGACTGCAAACATGTGGAACAAAGGTTCCCATTTGAGGTGCAAATGGGAAAATAACATATATGCAAAATATAGCCCAATACTGGAAAAGCCATTGTAGTTGAAAAATATCTGAATATAAGACAGCAGTTCCCCCAAAACTCCTCTTATAAAGTCCTTACCTAGTCAAAGTAGAAACTGAAGTTTAAGCAAGGATGTTTAGCAAAACTTGAAATTTGATAATCGCAGGCATCCAGGTGGAAACTGAGCTGTTTTTGATTATAAAGGGATAAAAATGAATAATATGTACAAAATTGGTAGAGTAATTTTCCAAGATAGTTGCATCTTTAACTGCAGTGATTATTGGTTAGACATGCAAAGGGTTGACTTAGGGTTGGGTTCATGGTTTAAATTATAAAAACTATACATCACTTTCATTTCTTTCCCCAGTTATATGCCACTTTGTGTTGGTCTGCTACATAAAATCTAAAGAAAGTATATAAAGCTACATTTGCATAATGCTTTTTGAAGGGAAGTCAGAGTGGCTCAGGTAAATGAGGCATACGTGAACCTAACCTCTCCTGCTCGAGCTGCAGTTTCTAATCGTGGCTAATGGAAGGTGATAGAGTTAAGCTGGCTGAATGACTAATTAAGTTCCACTTAATTAATCCCTTTGGGAAGATTTGTCCTCCACATTTGATTCATCCTTTTAAAAGGACCAAGAGGCACCAGCCTCTCTTCCAGTCTGACCAGTGTCTTGGTCAGCGGCATCGACCGTAAGACCTCAGTCTGTTTCTTTGAGAACATGCAGATTACTCTCTGTGGCACAAAATGTTTGACTTTTGAAATCAAATATTTAAAGACAGTTACTTTTTAAGATGAATTCTTGCACCGCTTTGAAAAGTTGAGTTCAGCTTGTGGTGCATGTAAATAATCAAAGCTTATTAAAACTATTTGTCATAAATTAAAGCTTGAGGTTTTTTGATGTGTTGTTGGCAAGAGACACAAAGAGACTCTAGCTCCACCTAGTGTTCAAGAAATGGCGTCTATAGTTAGAAACAAATCTGAGCTGGTAGAGTTTTTATTTGATTTATAAAATGTAGGTCACTTTTGTAAAATGATTCACTTGTTTTTATCATATTTTAAGGTTTTCTATGTTTATATTTCGCTTCTAAGCAATGTGGTGTTCCTCTGTGAATCTGCGATGCTCCTGCAGGTGGTGATCGGAGACAAAGTCGTCCTCAACCCTGTGAATGCAGGACAGCCTCTCCATGCCAGCAGCCACCAGCTAGTTGACAACCCGGGGTGTAACGAGGTACGACTGTTATAATAATAAATAATAAATGTGTTGAAATGTTCATACAGCATTTCTCTGTGTTTTTTTTCCTCAGGTTAATTCTGTAAATTGCAACACAAGCTGGAAAGTTGTTCTATTCATGAAATGGAGTGACAACTTGGAAACTATACTCAAAGGGGTAGGTACTGACACAATTTACATTACTTGATGTTTTTTTTGTTTTGTTTACAACAGCAAAAATTGACATTTACTTGATCACGTCTTACTGGCTTTCTTGTTTTGTTTTAGGGTGATGTCGTGCGGTTATTCCACGCAGAGCAAGAAAAGTTTCTAACTTGTGACGACCACAGGAAGAAGCAGTACGTTTTTCTCCGAACCACCGGTCGCCAGTCGGCGACTTCGGCCACCAGCAGCAAAGCACTGTGGGAAGTGGAGGTTGGTGGAACGTATTCCCAAAATACAATCCGTCCCCCGATCAATTAAATGCTGATCCCTGATACGGAAACAATGCTGGCTTTACTTGCTGTTTCTTCTCTCATCACCAGGTGGTGCACCATGACCCATGCAGAGGAGGCGCAGGATATTGGAACAGTCTGTTCAGGTTTAAGCATTTGGCCACCGGCTGCTATTTGGCTGCAGAGGTGGGTGAGGTGTGTGTCGGTGGATTTACCCCCAACCCCACCCTATTTTTTTTTATCGGTATACTGATATAGACAAACATTCAATTTCTGAGCTGGGAGCAATAATTAAACATCAAGAGACTTCTAATTTATAGACAGTTTTTCATAGACAACAAGAGCAACACAAAGTATTTTAGGGAAGATGAAAGCAAAAAGTATAAAAAACAACATATGGAAATAATAATGTAAACAAGGAAATAATGTGGGAAATATCTGAACTGTTCTTTTAATGAGGAGGAGATGCTAAAGGTGGACATGTAAATATATAATGCACAAATCCTAACATCCTTTAAAAATGATAAAATCCTGGTAAGTGTTGATTTGATCAATGTGTGCTGTATTTTTATATGTTTGTATTGTGTTTTAGTGCTTTGTTGTTGTGCTGTAATCTTTAGCAGGTGTATTTTGTCACCTTCTGAAAATAATTACCAAAGTCTATTTTTGCCCAAAAAAAAGAGGTGATGATTATTTTTGCAAAAATAACTTCTGGCAAAAAAGAAAGTATATCAGTAGCATGGCTTTATTGGAAAAGCTGCATATGATTGAATCTGCTGTGTTTTTTCAAAGAAACGTCTACATGTTCTACTATGACAAGCAACTAGCATCAACAAATACGTGTTATTGTTGTAGAGAGCCCAACATTTGGCTGATATTAATTGTAGTTCCTACAATACTTTGCAATGTTATTGTGATCAGTAATTTTGAAAAAGCAATACATTTTAGATAGTTCTGCTTAAAGGGCATCAAAACCACCTTAAAATCTATTCTGAAATGTCCAAGAAGCAGAGATTTCAAAACTGCAGTTATTTATATTTTATTTAAAGAAAAAGAGTACATCATTCTTAAATGAATGATTCATTGGATAATGTTTTCAAATGAATTTTCCAGGTGAACCCAGACTTTGAGGAGGAGAGCGCTGAGCAGCGATCTTCTGTAAGTCAGATGTTCTCTCGTTGTTGGAGCTTTGCCTCTGCTTCGTTCTTGAGCGTTTTAAAAATCTGTTCTGGGTTTTTCTTTGTTGCTCTAGGTGGTGGACTTTATACCCTTCAATTTTCAGGTATTGTCACACAATCCATAGATGTTGTTTGGTTGCTGCGTCAGTGTGGATATGCATATAAATTAAAATCTGCACTCGAATCCAGATTTGGCAGAAAATCTCATCATTTGCTTTGTGTGTGTCAGTAGCTCCTGACTACCACAAGGTGTCACTGTGTAATCATCTTAGTTGATGCTCAGCAGTGCTGGTAGTTATTGAATAAAAATATATTTTGTTTTCTTTAAGAGCACAAATACAGCAAATTCCAACATCATCTTAGAGTAGAAGGCTTAAAAAACACAGAGGATGTTTGTAAATGTACATGAAATTACTTCTTATCAAATTTAAAGAGTTTCAGTATGATTTACCTTTGTTCACTTAGCATGGTTATTTACCTTTATGGTTGAGGATTGTTGCCACTGATTCTTAACTCCCTTACAGGTGTGTGCAGGGCGTCCTTTACTGTATTTTTATTTTTGTTTTTAGCTGGATGCTGATAACGAGGCTCTGCGAGGCCGCCTCCGCGCTCCACAGGAGAAAATCATGTACACCCTGGTCCCTGTACCCGACGGCATGGAGGTGTCGTCCATCTTTGAGTTGGACCCCACCACCCTAAGAGGAGGGGATTCGATGGTTCCCAGGTACGGCACATAAACAAAACCCGGTCCAAACTGTGAATGAGTTCGAGCTTCTAAAATCCCCCGTCTGAAACTCGTGTTACGACCAGGACTGGGCGACCTGGCTTAAAAATTAAGTCTCATATTTCATATTTTTTCAGTTTCCGATTTTAATCTATTTTCTTTCCTTCATGTTTTTTTTTTCTTTATAGAAATATCAATGACGGAAAATATCTAAAAGAAAAAAAAAAGTACAGCAAAAACAATTCTATTTTATTTCCCTGAGTGAGCTGACCTGAAATCAAAGTCGAAATAAAAAGATGTAAAACATGTTTGTCATGATAGTTCTTGGGTGAGTTAACATCCCTCTGGAAACCAAAGAAGTACACTGGTGACGAACAATTCCATATTTTCTAAAAATTAAATCTTCAAAAAACAAAGGAAATCTATTTATTGCTCTCCCCTAGTTGCAAACATTTTACATTACAGCCAAGCTTGATTTTAATAAGTGAGAAATTATGTTATAATCAAATTTGGTATTTGAGGAACAGCAGTATAAAAATTCGAGCGAGACCTTTTGTAATTTGCCATAAGACAGCAAATATGTAGAATCAAATCAATTTAAGACATGAATCAATATTCATGTCTTAAATTGGCCCAATCAAGATCCAGACCTAAATCCAACTGCGAATCTTTAAACTGGTAGAGAGGAAACCTGAAAGACTTGCAGCTGTAATCATCTGCTACTTGAAAGTGCTTAAACTCGGAGCAAAATCATTTTATAAAGGAATGAAAAAGAAGGAAAATTCAAACCTTTTTGTTATGAGTTCAACGACGCATTCACTTTCAATGAAAACATAGTACTGAAGGAATCTTAAAGTATGGGGTAAAAAAAACCCTTGACAAATGACAACTATGTTGATGAAATACTGTCCCTTTATGAAGACCACAGTGATGTCAAAAAACATTTCAAAGAGGAAAAACATGTGAGTCATGTGTTTTTGTGGCGGGGGAATTTAAAGCATCAGTTGAAACTAGTTTCTGTGGTACTGAGTTTAAAAGTGGGCAATTGCGGACACGGACCAGTTTTGCTATGTGGTGTCTGTTCTGACTGTGCGATCACTCTCTTTTGACTAAAAGCAGATCTTTTAAACACAAGAACGGTATAAAGGCAAAGCAGAAAATGTGTCAGGCTTGCCTAGATGAAAACAAGAAAGGGAGAAAATTCCCAGATTTCAAAATATCAAGATAATTATTAATGTTTCTACGCAAGAATACAAACCACATATTATGTAAGCTGCACACACATTTAGTGGGGATGTTTTGTAATCTGATCTGCATCTGATCTTGAATTTCTGTTAGGTTTAATATATCAAAGTTAATGGAAACTGTCCAAATGGTGGGTATTATGTAAAATTGACCTTTCTTTTCTTTTTGTTTTTTGTCATAAAGTTATTCCCTCATCAAAAACACATCTGCATGCCTCCACTTCACAGAGCACGCCTTCCCCACTCAGCTCCTCCAGACTAGCGGCAGCAGCATTTAGCAAACACCTGGCAGAGCTGAGAGTCTGCTGACTTCATCAGATGAACAACTTCTCAGTTCAAAGTTCCTAGGAAACATTAATGAGAAGCATTTTGTGACAGCATGCTGAAGGCAGCGTGTTGAAAAGAGTAGAAGCTTCTTAAAGAGACAGAGGTCAATTTCAGATTGTGAAGTCAAAGGTCTTTTACGTTTTGTGTGATACGTAGAGCATATTTATAACAACCGAAAGCAGCATAAGCTTAGTTCCCATTGACTTTAAATTGCACGACTGGAGTTATAAAAATAAATTTGCACAACAAATTTGAAAAAACTTCTTTTGGCATCACGCCAGTTTGTATGCAGCAGCAAAGGTCTTACAGCATTGTACAGTTGATCAAAACTTGAGTTTCAGTCAAAAGTTGGACATTGGCAGCTCTTCTGTAAATTTACTGACTGCAATTTCCCCAAAACGTCGCATACATATGTAGCCACTCCCAAAAATAAGGAGTTTGTCGCTCCAGTGCCTCAATAAGATGTCAACGTCTCCTCTGATGGCTGATGGATAAGCTCTAGTGCCGTGGCTGAAATGTGAATATATCTCATGTAAATGTTTACATCCGTCACCACCTTGATTTTTAATGACCTGTTAAGTGAACAAGCTTATTCATGAACGTTTTTTATTGTGTTTCTTACTTAATGGAAACACAACAATTGCAAAATTGTGGGATTTTTTGTTGTTTTTTTAACACTAGCAGAATATTAAAAAAATGATTTTGCATATTTGTAATAGAAACACAGTGACTTGACTGTGCTATCAAACGGCTCTATGTGCCTGGAAAATATATTGCACTGCCCCTTTAAACAGCAAAGCTGTGTTCCTGCCTTTGTTGACTGCAGTCTTGTCATCTGTGTTCAGGTTTTGCTTTGTTTACGACTTCTCTTTGACTGCATGGTATGAGGGATGAATGTTTAGTTCTGAAAGTCCAATGGTGTACTTATCCTTGTGAGATGAAAACAGAGGTTACACAGCGTGATTAGAGCCTTTACAATGTCATGCCCTTTGTGTGTTTTTGGTCACGACTACCTGTCACTTCAACCTGAAGTAACCCTGCCTCTCAGACTTTAGCCACGCCAGCTAATTAGCGCCTGACAGAACTGGCACACAAAGGTTAGCTCGTTAGCCTCGGTGGCCAGTTACATAATCTTTGCTAAGAATGTGGCTACTATCTGCGTTGTGCGCCTGAGGGCAGGCTGATGACACAGACAGTCACACATGGGGCAGGCCGGGTGATGTTACAGTGAAGCGAGCCTTTGGCGTAGAAGTTTAATACGCGTTTACAGGAGCAATAAGGCCACACAAGCCAACGCTAGCTAATCTCTACACATGCACCACAGTTCACCGGGGAGGCAATAAGGTTGCAACAGACACTGACTGATTATTATAGCCATTTGTTATTTATTGGGTGTGCCTTTTTATCACAGTACATTGTGCAATAAATCTTGTTGTTGTGCACTTTCCTCTCTGTTTTCCCTGGCACCGTTTCAGAGAGCTGCTTCTTTATGGTGTTTGTTTTATTGTCAGGTGCTGCATTTCATTGCTTTAGAGGTAGTCGAACACTTGTAACATGTTTCGAGTTGTTTTGATTGACTTCTCAACAATTCATAAAGCTATCTAGAATTTACCTGTAGGCCTCTATATCTGTAATTTATGAGTTGTCTCCTTCACACAAAAACATGATGCTTAAATTTAGGTTTTGAAATCTAAGGGAGACCGTTATTGTTGAATGTCTCGAGTAGAAAATGGAAAGAGTTTGTTCCAACCCAATTAGTATACGACTTCTGCTTTTAGATGTGGCGATCCACCTACACACAAACACGTGGAAGAACATTCTTTGGTCAGATGTTACATGAATTGACGTTTTAGGCCTTCAAAACAACATGCCGCCTTCAAATACCATCCCCAGCAAAGACATGGGAGCTTGTCACAGTTGGTGGGAGGATAAATGTATCTAAATGCTGAACAATCCTAGAGGAAAACCTGATGAAGGCTACAAAATACTTGGCTCAGCTCCCAGGAGGATAACCACAAACAAATCTATAACCTATAAAATATGTTATAGATTAAAACACAAAATCTTATCAAGTATTTTTGGCCTAGTGTCCAGTGCAAATATCATAGCACACCTGAAATGAGACAAAACTAACTTGCAAGTAACTTTACAGCAAGACATAAGAGCTTGTTTTAGGTTAACAATTCCTTAAAATACATAATAAAAAACTATTGGTTCCACTGTCATTTTCCCATGTTATAAGGGAAACAATCTGCCAGTGGAACTAGTACTTATCAATATTAATAAATATGACTTAAACAAGCTCCCATATCTTGTTGAGAAGTTACTTTTAAGTTAGTTTTTGTCTTATTTCAAGAGTACTTGTTAATATTTTGTGTTTCTTGTGGTGTACTGGAAAGATGAAATGTGTTGGAGATTGAAAACAAATGAATACCACCTTTTTGCCAAAAGTTTTGACAAACATCTGTTACTTCTGCTTTGTAATTGTTCTTTTTTTTTTGGTGACTTGAAATTGTCGTCCTTCTGTTTTGTTTTTTTTTCTTAAAAGCGACTCTCTTGCCTTTCAGGAGTTCCTACGTCAGACTTCGACACTTGTGCACCAACACGTGGGTTCATAGTACCAACCTCCCAATTGACAAGGAGGAGGAGAAACCCGTCATGCTGCGGGTGCGGGGTTTGCCCACGGCCATCAGTTGACCAAGTGTAACGTTGATCAGTCTGCTTTGACAGCTGGACGTTTTGCTACGTTTTCCAGATTGGAACGTCGGCCGTCAAAGAAGACAAGGAAGCGTTCGCCATAGTCCCGGTGCCACCATCAGAAGTGCGAGATTTAGACTTCGCCAACGATGCTAGTAAGGTGTTAGCTTCTATAGCTGGCAAGCTGGAAAAAGGAACCATTACGCAAAATGAAAGGAGGTATGCTTCTCAGTCCGCCTTACTATGTCTGGTACTGTGTTATTTAAATGTATCATTCATAAACATGGGAGGGTGATTTAACAAAAATCTGCTCGAGTGAAATACTTTCATCTTCACTTTCCAGGTTTGTGACAAAGCTGCTAGAAGATTTGGTTTTCTTTGTGGTGGACATCCCCAACAGTGGGCAGGACGTGTTGGAGATCATGGTCAATAAACCCAATAGGGAGAGACAAAAACTGATGAGAGAGCAGAACATCCTTAAACAGGTAGGCCTTTAACTCTGTAGACTTCATATGAACTGGCATAAGATTATACCATTTGTTTGAAAACAACAACTTATTGGTTTTCTTTCCAGATTTTTAAGCTTCTCCAAGCTCCTTTCACAGACAGCGGGGACGGTCCCATGCTACGACTGGAGGAGTTGGGAGATCAGCGCCACGCTCCGTTCAGGCACATTTGCCGGCTCTGTTACAGAGTTCTCCGCCATTCCCAACAGGATTACAGGAAGAACCAGGTAAACTGCAAACTGCTGCAATAAAAACTCACAGTCTTGAATATTATTATTGTTATTTTTGTCATAAGCAACACCGTTTTTATTCGGTTCACAGGAATATATAGCCAAACAGTTCCGCTTCATGCAGAAGCAGATTGGGTACGACGTTCTGGCAGAAGACACGATAACAGCTCTGCTCCATAACAACCGGAAGCTGCTGGAAAAACACATCACCGCTGCTGAGATTGACACCTTTGTCACTCTAGTGAGGAAGAATCGGGAACCGAGGTGATGTTTTCAGATGAACAGAGTGAGATAAAAGCTGTTGATGTGACCAGGATTTGTTTGTAAGGTCTCTAAAAGAATATTATTGGCTATAAATATATTAACCGAGGAAACCTGTCCAGTTATTGTAATTCTTCCAGGTGTTAATCATGTTGATTGATGTTAAAGGGGCAGTATTATGTAAAATTGATCTTTTTGAGCTTTGCATCATGTTATGAAATATACCTGGAGTCTTGCCTTGATTTTTTTTTTAATGCATTTTTGAGAAATCCTTTAATCTCCTTGGCAACCATCCAGCTGGGTGGACCTAGCCCCGCTTTAGAGACGTAACTCCTCTTCAGACCTGCAGTATCCAAGCCCTCACTCCACCATTCTCCCACTCAGCTCCTTCAGACTAGCCAGCAGCAATTGGCAAACACCTGGTGGAGCTGAGTGTCTGCTGAGCTTCCTGAAGACGGAGCATTAGAAAGAGCAGGAGTTTCTTAAAGAGACAGAGGCCCAATTTCAAGGCGTTAAATTACAAAGTCAAGTCGTATTTAATATACGTAGCATTTTTATAAGTAAAGGCAACATAGTTACTTGACTGTGCTATAAAATCATCCTATGTGTCTGGAAAATGCATTATACTGCCCCTTTAAGAAAATTTTAATTTATCTACGATGCATGGACTTTATTCCAGATATATGCCCTAAAATTAAAATACATAAAATAAATCCATGTTTTGCAGCCTTAGCCTCTCCAATGCTTATAAAATAATCTGTTCACAGATTTCTGGACTACTTGTCAGATCTCTGTGTGTCCATGCACAAATCCATCCCAGTTACTCAGGAACTCATCTGCAATGCAGTGCTGGACAGCAGCAACGCTGACATCCTCATTGAAACTAAGTAAGACACTCGTTTAAAGAGAGAGAGACAGAGAGAGAGAGAGAAGTGGAGGATCAAACATGAGCACTAAAAGAACACAAACGTTTTTCCACTTGCCACCAGATTAGTGCTGTCCAGGTTTGAGATTGAGTCGACGGCAAATGGGGAGGATCCTGTAGAGCCAGAAGAGGTGGAGGAGGTCTGGTTGTTCTGGAAAGACAACTGCAAAGAGGTCCGCAGTAAGAGCGTTCGGGAGTTGGCCCAGGATGCAAAGGAGGGTCAGAAGGAGGACCAGGAAGTGGTCAGCTACTACAGGTGAGATGTCTTGCATGAAAAGACAATTAAAACAGTAGAAGTGCCTTCAAAAAGTGATGGCACTTCATGTAAATTTCCACATTTTATCATGTTACAGCAAAATACAAATTAGTTATTGGGGATTTTAGGTGACATGCATCATTTGGAAGTAGAATGAAACGTATGAAAAGTGTGGAGTGACTTTGCCTTCAGAAGTCGCCTCTTTAGTAAATGGAGTCATTTACCAACTCAGTGTGATCTCTAAAGGCTCCTAGAAGTTGAAACATTAGAGGATAAACAATATCCCAAACTTGGAATATCTCTTCAACTCAGTCCATTATTTGAAAATTAGGAGAATATGACGCAGTTGCATTAATTACCAGGACATGACCTGGTAACTTACAGCAGAACTTTAATCAGCAAAGAGGATTTTGGTAATTTTGAAGAAAGTCATGTAAATCCAGAACTCAGGTGGCAGAATCTGTTAACAGGACAACTATTAATACAGATTTTATGCCTATAACGTATCAAATCATTTCTTGTATTAGTATTACTCTCCCAAGGTTTGATGCCGCTAACACTCCTGTCTCTCCATCCAGGTGCCAACTCAACCTCTTTGCTCGGATGTGTCTGGACCGCCAGTATTTGGCCATCAACAAGATCTCTGGTCAGCTTGATGTCGATTTGATCCTGCGCTGCATGTCTGACGAAGACCTGCCCTTTGACCTGCGGGCCTCTTTCTGCCGCCTGATGTTGCACATGCACGTGGACCGGGACCCTCAGGAGCAGGTCACGCCGGTCAAATACGCTCGTCTGTGGTCCGAGATTCCATCTAAAATCGCCATTGACGAGTGAGCGTCACCTCTGTGTACTTTTAATTGCTGTGCGTTCGCCATCCGAAGACGCCTCTGATACGTTCTCTCCGTGTTAAACAGCTATGATAACGACGGGACCACTAGAGATGAGATCAAGGAGCGTTTCAGCCTCACCATGGATTTCGTTGAGACCTACCTGCGAGAGGTGGTGTCGCAAAATATTCCCTTCTCTGACAAGGAGAAAAACAAGCTCACCTTTGAGGTAATTCTTTTCTTTTGAGGTTTGTGAGTAGATGAGAGCTGAATAAATATGTTCAAACTTTGTTATTTGCAGGTAGTAAATCTGGCCAGAAACCTCATATACTTTGGCTTCTACAACTTCAGCGACCTGCTGCGCTTGACGAAGATCTTACTCAACATTTTAGACTGTGTTCATGTCAGCACTGTTTTCCCCATCAACAAGATTGAGAAGGGAGATGAAAGCAAAGGTAAGCAGTTTGTTTCTGGAGCCCAACTTGACCCGTTTTACCACCTGAGATATTAAAGACAAAAGAAACACCAAGCCAGTTTCTCAGATTGTCATTATTTGATTTAGTTTGGATGTTGCTCCGTGTTCTTCAGGTGGCAGTAACGTAATGAAGTCTATTCATGGAGTGGGCGAGTTGATGACGCAGGTAGTGCTGCGAGGAGGGGGCTTACTGCCCGCCACACCGACCCATCAGCCAGAAGGAGACGTGGTGAAAACGCAGACCGAACCCGAGAGAGAAGACATCATGGTCATGGACACGAAGCTCAAGATTATCGAGATCCTGCAGGTACGTGTCGGTGAAATGCCTAATTGTTCAGGACCAAACATTAGTTCATGCTGCAACGTTTTATTCTTTCCTGTAGTTCATTCTAAACGTGCGGCTAGACTACAGGATTTCATGCCTGCTCTGCATTTTCAAACGTGAGTTTGACGAGAGCAATCCTCAAGGAGACAACGCTGTCAGTGCAAACGGAGGCAACAACATCACGCCTCAGATGCCTGGTATGAAACCACATTACTTAACAAAGCTGATTTTTTTTATTTTATTTGACACTTCAATTTGTAGAGTTGGTAAAAATGTCTTAACTCTGAACTGTAGGAAATCTTGACTTTGAGAACATTGAGGAACAAGCAGAAGGGATCTTTGGTGGAAGGTACTCAGATTCTCTGTATTTCCAGACTTTTTTGTGTGTGTGAAATCTCCAGTAGAATGTTATAAATAAAAATAAAGTTCTTCCACAACTTAGGGAATGTTATCTATTTTTGTTTTTCCCAAAGCGAGGAAAACACTCCTTTAGATCTGGATGATCACGGTGGTCGGACATTTCTGAGGGTCCTATTGCATTTGACGATGCACGACTACCCGCCACTTGTGTCCGGAGCGCTTCACCTGCTCTTCAGACACTTCAGCCAGAGGCAGGAAGTCCTCATGGCCTTCAAACAAGTAAACCATACCAGATTTCACTTTTTTGCTTCCCACAATACATTTCCAGGGCATTCTGTTGAGTTACCGTAATATGTTTAACATATCTTTAGAAGTTTGGTTTTTGCTGATTAAAACGGGTTAAGATTGGCAACAACACACAAACAATTAATTTGACTAGATTTCACATTGTATTTCTGAGTAGAATTACACAGAAATACATAAATCGGTGCCCAATATTTGCTGAATATAGGCAACAACATGACCCTGGAAAGATGAGCAACAATAGACAATTAATAAATGGTATGCTGAATTTCTTAAAGATGCCTTAATAAATCCAAATCTCACCAATTTTTAAAATGTGATTAATCAAATAACAAAAATTATTAGTATCAATTTCAACATCTGGTTAGTGGTTCATGTTAAAAAGAGATAAATAAGAGCTAATTTGTGAATAAAGCATGTAAACCTTTAGCCCAATGAGATGCTAAATGTTAACTAACAACAACTGCCTCAATGTTAACAAACGGCTTGCTAGCAATCTTTTAGCATTAGCACTGTTGCTAAGCTAGCTGAAACTGAACACAAAGTTAAACTCTGGCTCAAACACAGAAACCTTTTCAACCACAAACCTTCTGACAGTCCTTATATTTATTTGAGTTGGTTTTTAAGTCATGACACATCACATCTAACTACACATACATCATTATTACTGACAGCAATCATACAACAATTCACAGTAATAGTACATCAACCGAACAGCTACTCAGCAAGATGTTAACAACCAAATATTCTTCATTTTAATCCATATGTTATTTTATCCAAAATTAACTTCCTTTATTTATAGGTTCAGCTGCTTGTTACCAGTCAGGACGTCGAGAACTACAAGCAGATTAAGTCCGATCTGGACCAGCTGCGGTCTATTGTGGAGAAATCTGAACTCTGGGTTTACAAGAGGCAAGGAGAGGATGGGATGGATGGAGATGGCCCTTCAGAGTCTGACAGCAAAAAGAGGGTTGCCTTAATATTTCCTCAGATGCCCTCAGTATTAAACTATAAGACTTAGTAGGATCCAAAACTATGACAAAGTAATTTTTTTTGTCTCCATACAGGGAGATTCTCCTGGTTCAGATAAGAAGAAGTCAGAAAGCACCAGCAGTTACAACTATAGAGTTGTGAAAGAGGTGCACTAGTTTTTGTATTTTGATCAACAAGTTTAAAAGGGATTTTATTCTAATCTTTGTTTCCAACTTGCTTAGATCCTTGTACGTCTCAGTAAACTGTGTGTCCAGGAGGGCATCTCAGGGAAGAAGAGCAAGAAACAGCAGCAACGGCTGCTGAGGAACATGGGAGCTCACAGCGTGGTGCTGGAGCTGCTGCAGATCCCCTACGAGAAGGTTCAAAAGTCTTAACTCTGCAGTGAATTACATGCATACTCATAGCGGGATCTTGAAAGATTTGCATATTTTTTACTCAGTCTGCCTCCACCTCCTTTTCGTTTTTAGTAACTAATAAAGTTTTTCGTTTTGACTGCAGGGTGAAGATGTTCGAATGCAGGACATCATGAAATTGGCTCATGAATTTCTGCAGAATTTCTGCGCTGGGAACCAGCAAAACCAGACTCTTCTCCACAAGCACATCAACTTATTCCTCAACCCAGGAGTGAGTGTCGTCTGAAAGTTGCATTTTACACATGAAGCATTCTGGGAAAGCTGATTTCTTTTCTTTTTTTCCACCCTTCTCTTCGTTCTCATAGATCCTTGAGGCTGTCACCATGCAGCACATCTTCATGAATAATTCACAGCTGTGCAATGAAATCAACGAGCGTGTCGTTCAGCACTTTGTCCACTGCACTGAGACACACGGGCGACACGTCCAGTACCTTAAATTTCTTCAGACAATTGTTAAAGCTGACAACAAGTTCATAAAGAAGTGTCAGGACATTGTCATGGCAGAGGTAAGTCTGTGGAAATCGAGTCAATATAGATTTTTCTTGTTTTTTATTTTATCTAGCAACAACTAGATTGCATTTGACGATGCAATCTAGTTGTTTGCATCTTTCATTTCTAGGTCTTTAACAGGAAAGTTAGGTCTTTCCCTTTCCTGTTAGTGAACGACCACTAACAGGAAAGTGGTCTTTCCTGTTAGCAACCACTAATATGTTTTTTGTTGTTTTTTTTACAACCACACTTGACGTACACTATAACCACACGTTCTGATGACTGCCCGCCAATTCACTCACATAAAAAGATAAACAAATGAATTAAATAAATTCATTTGATTTTGAATTGAATACATTTCTTCGGTCTACTGGAGTGGAAAATTGCCTTTGGCTCTGAAACATACAAGAAAAACAGGCAAGAATGCAGGCAAGGGATGCACCGATCCACTTTTTTTACATCCGATGAAGAGATCTGAGGTTTAGTATTGGCCGATGCAGTACAGACAAACAGCTGAACTGACTTAAAACTTTTTGTTTAAACACAGATTTAAATGTACTGAACAGTCTAGAATATTTTTTCAATATCAGGACCAATGCAGATATGAACATCAGATTGGTGCACCTCTACTTTTTAATCTGCTCTGATTAGTTTGACCCTTTCAGGGTGTTGCCATAACTTATTTAACTAGTATACATTAGAAATATGTGTAAATACCACACTAATTATCAGTAATTTGACCTTTAAACCATAAAAAAGAAGTAATCAGCAACAAAAGCAATGCTACCCAGGTGGTGATTTGATGTGGAATCTCAACCATCATTCCGTTCTTCTACCCAGCTGGTGAACTCTGGCGAAGACGTCCTGGTCTTCTACAACGACCGTGCGTCCTTCCAGACCCTCGTCCAGATGATGCGGTCGGAGCGGGAGCGGCTGGACGAGAACAGCCCTCTGATGTATCACATCCACCTGGTGGAGCTGCTGGCCGTCTGCACTGAGGGAAAGAACGTCTACACCGAGATAAAGTGCAACTCCTTGTTGCCCTTGGATGACATAGTGCGGGTTGTCACCCACGAAGACTGCATCCCAGAGGTGTGAGGGAAAAGATTTGTAATCAGTTTAGTTAATCTGGCCGTATTCCAATTAGAAATGCAAAGTCTAATTGTGGTTTCCAGATTTTGTAAAAGTTTGACCTACTGATAAAGAGTTCCAGTTTCTCTTTAAGCCCTACGTTTAACAGCGTTGAAAATATGTTTTTGTGAGCCATTATTACTAATTTACTTTGAGAACAGGGGCAACGTCACATGGTATGTGAAAGTGGTTAAGTTTGTAGAACATCTGAAATCGATAATTACAGTTTTTTGTGGTTAGCATTACAGTAAACGGTCTCTGTGTGTTTCCTCAAGAACGTAGGTTTTTACCTTTTACTGAGAGATTAATAGAAGCCTGCCTATGTTTCCAAATCCCAGAATGTTGCTCATCAGATTGAGATTGAAAGCTGAACAAGATGAAACAACTGATTCAATCTTCCTGCTATAAGCTGAAGTTTTCAGTGGTGTCAGCCGGAAATTAGCTTAAAGACCTGATGATAAAACGACCCAAAACAGACAACCTGCATTATTTACTGACTTTAGTTTACAACGTCTGGTTTGGTTCTTAACTGTATGGGGAACTTGAGAGGATTCACGATTCATTTTCAGTTTAGAGGCTCACTGTTCACTGTGACATTAGTACCTGCTGTGTTTGTAGCAGTGAGGTATGATTAGAAGAGGTTGTCTGTGAGCGGCATACTGTTCGGTGCGAAAAGGAAGTGCAATTTCTGCTGTTTTTTGCGTCAAATCTGCCAAAAACTGTTTCTTTTTGTGAAAGTTTTCTGAATATTTTCAAATGGAATCACTGGAAGGTTCACTCCATTTTATTAGTAGCCTGAATGATGCTTAGACGTAGCATAGAAAATGCAGTTTCCTTTAACAACAGCTTGGCGGGTTCTCTTATTTAACGTTGAACACTTTAGTAATAGTGAAAACAGCTCACTGAGTTTCTTTCCTTCAGCACTGAAGAGTGTTGTTGTGAGTGATTATGCATGGTGCTTTTATGGAATGGAAAAAGAACAGATTCTTGAGTCCCCCATTGGTGGGTTAACCTGAAAATTGCCAGATTTTCAGTGCAACTCTCATGCTTTTTCTCTTGTGCATAATGCCTGTTTGTTTCTTAACCTATGAACTTTACTCTACATCTTCCCGGCTATAATAAGAGAATCTTCAAGGCTCAAATGCTGCCAAAATCCCTGCACTTTAATGTCTGACCCTCTTACATGTAGGTTGTGTCTGGAGTCACTTGCTTTTTGTAGAAATATTTTTACAAAATTCTTTTTTCCTATTTTTTTTTTTTTTTTTTTTTTTTTTTTTTACTACAGTTTATGATAATTGTTTCGGAAGAGTTCAAGTGCATTAGAAGGAGGAGAAACACATGATTCAGTTGACATTCAGAACATTTTGAACGATGAAACTGAGCTTCTTTTTCATCTTCTTGAGAATTAAAAAGGCTAATTCTCACTGCTGCGAAAGTAAAACCACAACACAGGCAACTGAAACAACTTTCTGAAGGCTCCTCTACGTCTTGCTTCTTCGCAGGGCCGTTGTGACTGGTTTTCTTTCCTGTTAGCGACCACTAATGTGTTGTTTTTTTTTTTTTTTTACAACCGCACTTGACGTACACTATAACCACACGTTCTGATGACTTTGCCCGCCAATTCACTTACATAAAAAGATTAAGTTTATCAAATTCCCCTAAAGTTTCTTTCTTGCGCAGTAACATACCCCAAAAACTTTTTTTTAATTTTATTTGTATAAATGAAGAGCTGTAGGCGTATTTTATTCCCCTCTAAATATGCAGTTTTTTTTTCCATCAAGCATTTAATAATTAGGCCGCTAAATAATGTGCTTTTAGGGATGAGTCATATCTGAACATGTGATGAAAAGTAATTATATATCTGTATGGTATTGCTTTCAGCAATCTCTTGCTTTATAGATATCTTTTTCTTCATTTTCTTTATAAAAGTCTTTGATTTATCTTGAAAGGTGAAGATTGCTTATATCAACTTCTTAAACCACTGCTACGTGGACACCGAGGTGGAGATGAAAGAGATTTACACATCCAACCACATGTGGAAGCTGTTTGAGAACTTCTTGGTGGACATTTGCAGGGTGAGCCAGAACCTATGTGACATTGTTGGAACAGTGAGAATGAACTTCCAGGAGATTTTTTTTAAGTCCGCGAAGCAATCGGTGCACGTTTGTTAACCGTCTCCTACATCCAGGAAGTTGGGTCCCGTTGCCTTGCCTCACGCTAATCTCTCTCCTCTGTGCTTTCTTAGGTTTGCAACAACACCAGTGACAGGAAGCATGCGGATACAATCCTGGAGCGTTACGTAACCGAGACCGTCATGAGCATCGTCACGTGTTTCTTCAGCTCTCCTTTCTCTGACCAGAGCACCAGCCTGCAGGTAGTGAAAGCCAACACCACTGATTTTTGATTTACATAACACGAGCAGGCTTACAGGTGTGTTTCTTAGGTTGTTGCATACAGTCAAAGAAAATCTCCTTAAAGCTGCTTTATGTGACTTTTATATTGTTTTTTTTTACATGTTTATTAAAACCATCACCAGGTTGTGACAGTATGTTATGAGACAGATAAAATGTGAAAAGATCCTCCTTGAGCTACTGTTGCCATCTGAAGAAGTACAACCAATCAAAGCCAGGGGGGGGTTCTTAGTGCTGTCAATCAATTTTGTGTACTTGCTAATGGCAGAGAAACAACTTATTGTTACAGGAAACCGTTTATCCGCCATCATCGGTGGCTATGCTAACAAGCCTTACCATTCACGGCAAGCTCTGATTGCTACTGTAGCAGAGAGCATGGGGAGGTCGCAAAAGGGAGTGAGCAGCACTACATGGAGAGTGATTGACAGGGCTAAGACCCTCCTCCTCCTCGTTGTGATTGGTTGTTTCTTGTTAGCGCTGGGTGAAGGCATATTTTTCCACATTTTATCTGTCTCCTACCACACTGTTACAATATAGTGACAGTTTCAACAAATATGTAAAAAGATATATATTTTTTTAATAAAAGTTGCAATCTGCAGCTTTAAAATTGACCCACATCACGTGTGCTCTATTTCATTCAAGCTGACTTTTTTCCCTTTACACAGATGGCTCGCCACATGTATGTAAGTAGTGATAACTTCCCACCATCGTCTCCATCCCCCTCCTCCACTCCCAACTTTCTGGGTGTGTTGCTGAGTCACTGGCTCTGAATGCTGCGAGTCATCCGCTGTAGTTTCAACTTTTCACTGCTTTGTCAGCACATAGACGTCTTCCCAGATCTGAATGTGTAACTCGAGGTTGTTGTGGGATGTGGTGTGTACTGTATATGAAATGTTGCTGCTGTGTGGTGACCTCATGGTAATACATGTCTGGAGCCCTCCTGAGTTTTCCTGAGAATCATAGACTTAAAAATCCCCTGAAACTGTGTGTGGGTGTGTGTATGTGTGTGAAATGCTTTTGTCCCTATGGGATATCCTGATGTTTAATCTATGAGTCTGGAAGTGTACCCTTATAAAACTCAGAGCAGAGGTTTAGTGATGCACGTTGACACAGCAGCAACCTTTTTCTCCTGACAGGCAGCCATTCTTGGAAAGATAACGGAGGTATTTATTGTGCTGTTGGGCAGCTGGCAGATAGATACCGTTTGTGCTGTCGGTAGGCGTCTGTTGTACGTGTTGTGTTAGGTAAGCGTGTGATTATCAACAGCTGGCCTGGTGGACCTGAAATGTTTTGAGTTCATCCAAACAGGACCTCTCGTGGGCTGTGGATAAAAAAATGAGATGCACCAATCCAGTATTAATATCTGCATCAGTCCTGATATTTAAAAAAAAAAAAGTAGATTGGGCACATTGTCACCGATAACCAATCTATTCAGTCTAATTCTATGCTTTGTGCTCCGAGTGACATCATACTTTATTATGAATTTTACATTATATTTAAAAATCCTAATTGCACTTTCTGAACCATTTGAAAGAAGGTTTGTTGCACTTTATTTTTACATGTTTGACTGACGTATTTAATCTATTGTTTTTGTCAGTTTCACTTTATTTATTTCACATTAGCTGCTCTACTCCTAATTACACTGACTGAAAAAATTAAAGCTGTTGTTTTTACATGTTTGACTAAACTTGTGAAGCTGTTGCTGTGTTTAAGTGTGATATAAAAGTGCAGAGTTATCAAATAAAATGTCAATCAAGCATATTAACATCTGCATTTAAAAATAAGAAACAAATGTTTTTAGTCAATTCAGTGCTGCTTTTCTGTATCGGATCGGTATCAGCCAATGCGAGACCTCAGATATCGGTATCAGAAGTGAAAAATGTGGATCGGTGCATCTTTAACAAAAAACTACTCATGGTCCCTAAAACCTTTTCACATTGTTTCATTACAACCGCAACATTTTATTGTGGTTTTACACCAACATAAAGTAGGCCATAACCGTGAAGCGGAAGGAAGTACATGGTTTATACAATTCCTTTTTTTTTTTTTTTTTTTTACAAATAACAATATGGAAAGTGCAGTGATGTTTACTTTTTGGAACCAACTTTCAATGAAATTTGTCCTACAAGTCTTCAAATCTAAAGATAAAACTTGTTGTGACATTTTAAGTCTTGGAACAGATTTGGATTTAGACGTGGGCTTTGACTAGATCAATTTAACACATAGTTTCATCTAGACCAGAGCCAACTTAAAAAAAAAAAAAAAAGAAATAGGCCACAAATGCCACATGACTTTTTGAATAAAGATATCTTAGAAATTTAGATAAATATCAACTTTAGAACATCTACTGTCATTTTTAAAGAACCCAAATTTTATCTCTATTTTTGGATCTCAAATAAAGATAAACTTAACATTTTCAAATAGAAAAAGATGTAAAATAAAACAAGCTCATATTCTCACCTAATGACAAGAAAAACAAATCTGAAAGTGTCATTCTTTTGTAGAAATTTTATACAAATATTGTAAGGGGGGGGGCAACTGTTAAAAACCTGCATTTGTTATATCTGTATTTAAGACATTAGCTATTTCTTCTCATTTTGTAGCCACAGTTAACTAAGAGTTATTGTGGAAGGTCCAAAGCATAAATTAGACACAGCTGAACTAAACAGGTGACTTCTGAATACACTGAATTTTATTTAGGGTGTTCAGCATAAAGGGGGTTGGCAAATACATACCACACTTTTTTTAGACTTTTATGTATGTATATAAAACTGTTATTTTCCTTCCACTTCACAACTATTTATTACCTTGTATTGATCCATTGTGTAAAATGTCAGTAAAACCAAACGACATCTTGTGGTAGTGATGTAAAGTTCCAGCGGTACGAAAACTTGTAGTAGATGATACTTTTATTCTTCCTGCTTGGATCCATGAGTGTCCTGTTCACATTCTGTCCTTGCGTTGATTTCCTACATGATTCGATTTCATCCTTGCCTTTCAGACTCGTCAGCCAGTGTTTGTCCAGCTGCTGCAGGGAGTGTTCAGGGTCTACCACTGCAACTGGCTGAACCCTGCCCAGAAGCACTCGGTGGAAGGGTGCATCAAGGTGCTTTCAGACGTGGGTGAGTAGCTAAACTCGACGAGGTTCACGCCCCCCTCTGGGTGAGCCTCGTTAAAGTCGCCGCGTCGATCTGCCTTTCCCAGCCAAGAGCAGAGCGATTGCCATCCCGGTGGACCTCGACAGTCAGGTGAACAACTTGTTCGTCAAGCCAAACAACGTCGTGCAGAAGACGCTCCTCAACTGGAAGCAGTCGGCTAAGAACACGTCCAGGCGAGAGTCCAGCCTGTGCGCCTCTAAAGACTACAGGAACATCATTGAAAAGCTCCAGGTTGGTAGCAGAGTTTGCATTTTGGACCTGAAATGTCCAAAATGCAAATGCTCATGTCTGAGCTGTCAGAAATGATCTGACAGCTCAGAGAAAATGACACAATGGAAACCAAAAAGAATAAATAAATTAATAACATAAAGGCAACTTGAAAACAACAGTGGCACTAAATGTGAGGGTGGGGAAATGCAATATTTTGAATCTTGTGGACTTTTTTTTTCTTTTTTTAGTCTACATTTTTTTAATTTAAATTAGTTTTATTTTCAAGCCATCCGGGCTGGTGTGGTGTAAAGGGTAAAGCACAACCCACGTAAGGAGGCATTAGTCCTCGACATCACAGGTTCAATTCCCCACCTGATGACTTGACCTTTGTCGCATGCCTTCCCCCTCTCTGATGACCCAATTTCCCGTCCAACCACCCTCAAATAAAGGCCACTAGAGCCAATAAAACCTAAAAAAAAACAACAACCAAAGATCAAGCCATTAATTCATTAGTTAAATATGCACATGCCTAGTGGCAGTGGTGAAATCAAAACAAAACTAAAACCAATGTGATTCATTTACATGCACATTCTGCCTTTCCCCCTCTGGTACTGATCATATGGTGGTTCTACAAATTGTCTCCATACATGTTAACAACTTGACATTAACCAAGAAATCATTACTGATACAAATTTGTTATAAAAGTATTAATGATTTCACTTTAAAAATTAGGTAACTTTATGTTATTAAAGGTAAAGTTTAAACAGTAATGATTTCTTGGTTAATGTCAAGTTGTCATAACAAAGACTTTTTGAATAATGTCAACTTTGTATTAAAAGTGTCATAATTTACCGAATGACTTTTTACTACAACAGTCATTAATATTCATGAAGGCTTATTCATGTTCATGACAGGTGTTATGTCATGTTTATGAAAGTGTCATGACAGTCTTATTCACCCCCCTTCAAATAAAGTGTTACCGGATGTTTTATTATTATTATTATTATTATTATTATTATTATTAGTATCATTATTGTTATTAGTTATTATTATTACTATTATTATTTGTCAAAGTTGGGATTTAATACCCAGTCAAAATGTGGGATGATGATTTTAAAGAAGAATGAAAACTAAAATTAAATGAAAATATGTTTTGAGAAAGTATTTTTCCATCAGCTTAATGTACTTTTTAAAAAGTTTTTTTTGTTTGTTTTACAGATATAAAATTTTGGATATAATTTAATGTGGTCTCAACATTTTAATTCACAAAATATGGCCTTATCATGTGGATACTTTTGAGAACCAAAGTCATATTTTTCTTGACTATTTTATCTTTGCTATTTAGCCTAATCTAGTCCATTTAGGGGAAAAACAGCAATGTGTTTCCGCCTCTGCTTGAGTCTGGAGCTCAAACATAGTAGAAAAAAATCTCAGCCAACAGACATGGTTCCTGTTGAGTAGTCTGTCTGGGCCACCTGCAAATAATTAAGACTTCAGTGAGATCGTTGACGCTTGGTACTTCCCAGGAGTGGCGTCATGCGTTTTGTAACTCCGTCTCCTAGACGGTTCTGTAGAAGTAGCCTTGCAAGTCAGCCATAAAAATAGGTCTTTCAGTGATGGGAAAAGTTGTTACACCCAATTACTTGCAAAGCATGACTCAAAAATTCACTGGAAATGTGCAAAAAAAACAAACACAACACAGTCAGTGACCTCCCTGAATGAGATCAGCTGTTATCCGGGACTGACACAGGAAACTGTTTGGCTGAGGCATTCATTCTTTTCCTGATAAAGCAAACAGACCCTATCGTGACAGGAGCTCTGAACGGTTCTGTTACGGTGCTCAAAGCAGACTCTGGTTAGTCACCGACCTCCTCCCAGGCAGTACATTTCCTCTGGTTTTAATTGTCCTCACTTAATGCTTCTCCCTTCTGTCATTTCCCAGCTGCACATTTAGTTTTTTGGGTTTTCTTACATCCTAATCAGATGGTTTGTTTAATAATGACCTAAACCTGCAGTTAGAATGATAAAACATTAAAGTTTTTGCTTTTGTAGGCTCCATGTAAATTAAAATGTTATCTTGCAGTTTAGTTGTTACCAAAGTCATTTGTATACATATGAAATGTATTTATTTAATTCTTTGAAGCATTTGGTTCAAAAGGTCAACTAAATTGTATTTGTATTTTTTTAATCAATTTATCTGTCTTTCATCAATTTATAGATTTTTAAAAAATAAATAGGATAGATTGTATTATTTTATTTAACTGCACATAATCTGTCGTAAATAAAAAAAGACCCTAGTTATTAACCTGGGCCATCTGGCTTGGAAATAAAATCTGATGTAAGTTTTAGTTTTTCTATACCAGATCCGATTTCCATTTTTAATCGTTCTTTGTTTTTCTCATTGCCTTTTCTTAAAAAAAAATAAAAAAAATAAAAAATTACGAATGAGGAAATATTTTAAAAAGTTTTTTATTTCAATCATTCCGTCTGTCACTTGTACGACGGCGTATTAGGGCTTTTGTTCATTTACGAGAATATAGTAAATTCTCGTAAATGAGAATTTGCGAGAATTCTGCGTCTAAACTAAAAGAATAGATGCAATTGAACCTGAAAAGAATGTCGTAAAATTACGAAAAAGTTGTTTTTAATGAGGAAAAAAAGCTGCCTCAGAATTGCAGGTCTGACAGGACCAGCTCAGTCCAACTGATTCTTTCTCCAAACACTCCTTCGTTTCAAAGTCCAGCTGCTGATAATATTTAATAATTTGGCACTGATGTGTTAAAAGGTGAATTATTTCTACGAAGTGTTATCTGTAAATCAGATACCAAAGTATAACATCACAACATGCTCAACACTCTTCAATTAAATTTAGTTTTTTGTGTTGGCGTAATCATAGAATTACTTCATTCTTCTATTATAACTTTACTCACATAATATAACAGTGTTAGCCCGGCCTTGATATTCCATCACAGAATTGACCTGAATTCAAAGTCCAAATAAATAGGAGCTGTAAAACAGGCTTGTTAAGCAAGATGGCCGCCCTTTTGCGTGCTGACATCACAATAAACTATGGAAACACCAGGAGTGCTTTGGAGAAAACATTGAAAGGTGTGCATTTTAAACTTTACATATAGTGTCAAAAACCAGATTTAGTAACTTGCCATACGTTACATGTAAGAAGAGTTTTCCTTAAATGTAAAACCTTAACAATTAGAATTTAGCTAAAAAATAAAAAAAAGTCGCCATGACGCTAAATCTTTAGATATTTTTGTTTAATTTACTGTAGGTTCCTTTTCGATAACTTTCCTCTTGTGGCATTACGGCCACGCTCTGCAGGACATCGTTTCTGCTCTGGAGGACCGACTCAGGCCGCTGGTCCAAGCCGAGCTCTCCGTCCTGGTGGACGTCCTCCATCGCCCCGAGCTGCTCTTCCCCGAGAACACGGACGCTCGCAAGAAGTGTGAAAGCGGAGGATTCATATCAAAGTGAGCCTCGAGTTCTGATGGAAGTTGTCCGTTCAGCACATTTTGAATGTTTTTGTTTTGCTGCGTTGAACGGTTTTATCTACAGTAGTTCTGATTTTATTTTATCAATGAAATGGTTTTCATGGGGAAGCAATGCAGCTTGCTAAGACTGAGTCATAGCTGTATACAACAATAAACTGAAGAGTAATTCAGCTTAGATTATGTAATGTTTGTATTTTTGTCATTTGTCCAACTGCACCAGCTTGTTGCACAACATCCCACAATAACTGGATGATTGTAGGTTGTCCTTATTTTTTCTAAGTGACCAACTCAAAAAGTTGCTGATTTTTCTCTTAAAGAAATGTTAAGAAATCCAACTATGCAAATTGTATTTATTCAGTTTAATTTCCTAACGTCCTTTCTCAGGATGTTAGGAAATTAAGATGTTAATTAACTTTAACCATCTAATCCAAAGAGCCTTTTTTGTCCCCTGCTGTGAAATAAAACAGCATTAGAGCCACAAATATTACCTGACATTTTGAAATTTTTATAAAAATCTGAACAGGAAATTTGTTGAAATAAAACTTTCTTTCGAGGATGTATTTGCCATCAAACCAAAACAGGTTGCCAGTTTGGTGGGAGAGGATCCTGAAGCCAAAAGCTGCTCCTCTGATTCCACTGCTAGAAACTCCAGGATGAAATCATTGGGCGGGATTGTCGGAGTGAAGGATTCTTGTATGGAGAACAATAAACGGCTTCATGCGAGTCTAAGCTTGGCCATTAAGAGCTTTGCATGCGATTAGAAGGATTTAGAATTAGAGTCTGAACTTCACAGGGAGAAAAAAATGGATTTTCTTTCAGCGGTACCAGTCGGGACTCAGCCTGACATTTTGGACCAAACGAAGGATTTTCCAAGAACTGTTTAGCTAATTAGCATAAACGGTACTGTTGTGGCTCAGCCTGTATGGCATTTAATGTTTGGCCCAGTTTTCATCAACTGGAACAGAAGACACTTGATGTTAGTCATGTTATGAAAGTGCATCAATTACTAGAGAAGCCATTTTAGTATGTTAATGAAGAGGAAAGTCTTTAAATAAAAAAGACATTTAAAGTAAAGCAAAGCCAACTCCCTGGCTTTAATTGACAAACGCATTTGCTTAGTATTTCTTCAAATCAAATAATATTGAACCTCATCTCACATTCATATAATTTGACAGCTGATAAAAACGGCTTTGATTTAACTAGCTGCGTTTCCAATGACCATATAACTGCAATTTGACATTTCAAAAATAAATTTGCTTAATGGAAACGCTGCAATTTTTGTTTAATGATTGAAAGTTTTGCTTCCAGAATGAGGTGGGGGGTTTTTTAGGCCGTGTTGGAATTGATTTATTTTGCAAAACTGAAATGGAAACACTTTTGTTTTTGCGTCACACGTGAGTCACGTGATCAACAACCGGATGTTGACACTGGAGCATGAAAAAGGTGACAGAAAGTGGTAGGAGTATGATAGCGTGGCATATGTTTTAATGACTTATCGTGTGAATGAATAGATTTTAACAGTGTTTCTTATTTAATGGAAATGTGGAATATTGTTTTGTGCACATCTGTAACAGAAACACAGCAATTGATAAAATAATATTTAAGCACACAGCTGGTTTTTAAAGGTTCTTTTAACAAGTCCCACTAAAGTAGAGGGCCATATAAAAGCTACAGTGGGCCTCGAGTTTGACACATGTGCTTAAGCCTTTAAAAACATAATTATTTTTATTTGTGATTTGCTCAGCGGTATAAAACTACTCTTCCATTGCTACGTGTTCTCCTCTTGCTGATGTTGACATCATCATATACAAATTTCCTTTTTCAAATAATGTTTTAAACCATTGATTTGGTCTCTTACTTTGTTTCCAATGAATGTTGCTTCATTTGCTTGTCGTTGGTTTATAGCTGGACACTCCAGGTCACACAATGTCAAAATGTTTCTGATTGTTTCACCCGCTCTGTAACCAGGCTGATCAAACACACCAAGCAGCTCCTGGAAGAGAATGAGGAGCGTCTGTGCATCAAAGTCCTGCAGACGCTCAGGGAAATGATGACGAAAGATCGGGGCTACGGGGTGAAGGTACGCCGAGTGTCGTTTCTGTTCTGTCGGTTAACTAAAACGTTAAAATAAGACTAACGGATATGACTTCTTTCCATTTTTGTTCCACCAAGAGCTTGACTACTGCACAGAAATTATTTTATTAACTTGTACAGAAAAGTCTCTGCTGCTGTTTGGATATTATTCTAACTTTGTAGTTTGAATATTTTTTATGGCAGTTGATGGGATAAATTTGCACTAAAAATGGTTTACATCCTACAAAAATAACTTGTGCTGGACAGAAAGCATTCGCATTATTAACATTATTAACAACATGCTTGGTTCATATATCATTCATTTGCTGCTGAAGATTTCTGTTCTAACTCAAACTAATTTTATACTAAGTTATGATACTAAGTACATAAAAATACTAAGTACATACTATGTTCTTATATTAAGTACATAAAAATAGGATTTAGAGATCCGTCACTGGTTCTGAATTTACTTTGTAGGTTCATTTGGCAACTTTTTAATAATCACTTTTATTAGGTTTTCTATTTTGTGTAGGATAGACACTAAAAGTTTAATTACGTAATAGACATTTTGATGTTCTCATTTTGATCACTTTATTTTGCACAAAGTCTCCAGTTTCTCCATATTTGTGGACCGACTGCAGGGAATCAGGTTGTTCTCATTGCACAGATGATGCAAGCTAATTATGTCAGGTAGATTTATGAGGTGACAAAACTGACGATGCAACCAGTTTGTCAGCTATGATCAACACAGTCTTGAAAAAACACAGTCACTTTATATTGTGACTTTTAATGCAGAAACATGAATCTGATCTCCTGGTTTGGGATTTATTTAGCCATTTGGCTTAAATGAAGAATAAAATTTTATTTTAGATTATTATCATAATATATTATCACTTATTTCAGACCCCTGAAGAAAATCTCAAGCTGCAAAAACACAAAATCTTACTAAGTAATTTCCATCTGCTTTCTTGTCCAAATATTTTGGTACACTTCATATAAGACAAAACTAATTCACAAGTTTAAGTACAATAAGACTTAAACTTGTTTTTAAGTCACTAATTCCTTAATATTGATGAACAAGATCTTGTTCCATTAACATTATGATTATTATAGATTATTTGACTTATAACAAGACATTTTCCTCATGTTTCCCAATGGAACAAGTACTTTTCCATCAATATTGAGGATTTATTGACTTAAAACAAGCTCCTGTTTCTTGCTGAACTTTTCAGTAAGTTATTTTTGTCTTATTTCAAGTGTTATATATTTGCACTAGAAACTTGACCAAAACTACTAGGTAAGATGCTGTGTTTTTCAGCGTGCCCAAAATATTTGTAAAAACTCTGCTAGAACAATTATTTCCTCAGTCTTTTTCTAAGTTAATTAGTCGTAGATGAGCTAATATCATCTACTAACATGACATGTTTAAGTGCCTTCTGCACTTATTGGTGGCCGTGGTTACGATGTGTGAAAAGCCTTTAAATATTTGTGTTTTATTGTAGAAGCATAAGATCAAACTCACAAGAAAAGTACGTTTAATAGAGAATGTTTATTCTTTCATTAAAATCAGGTTTATTGGATAAATTGGTTCAAACTAAAGTTATTTTTTTAAAAATATACATTTTAAGGATTTTTTTGTTTTTACACATTTTCGCCACAGGTGCCTATAAATGCGGAAGTCTCCGTATGTTTTTGTTGTTAAAAAGCTTTCCATGTGCACATTTGTGACGGGAGCTTCAACTCACTAACAAGCTCTACTAACTGTCTGCCTCCTATACTTTCTCTCTTGCAGCTGATTGCCTTTGATGATGAAATGGATGTGGCTGAGGTTGATCATTTTACTTACTATTGTGACGTTCATTGATCTGTCTCCCACTAACAAAATAGACATTATCGCCCTTTAGGCTTTTTGAGCTTCGCAATCCCATCTGCGACAGTGTCAGCCGCTTAGTTCATTAGTTCATCCCTCCTTGTTCCGTGTTTGCTTACATTATTAAGAGTTGCTTGTATATTAGTATTATACAATATATATATATATATATATATATATATATATATATATATTATATATAGTATATTATCGACATTTTCTAGTTCAAACGATCCAATATGTTTGTCTGTCCTGCTTGCACATGTGTAGCTACTTGGCATATTTGAATGTGCGATATGATCAACAGTGATTAGTGTTTTTTATGCTTGTGAAATATGCTCAATACTTTTTGGAGAATATTGAAAGTTTTCCCATTGGTCCATTTAAGCAGTTGCTGTAGTTTAACAGACATTAAAATCAAAAACATTTCTTTACTCATCAGCCAGTTGTAATATTTCCTTGTAGGATTCAAATTAATCTTCCATTGAGCACATTTAACCCCATGTCAGTCTTTTTTTTTTTAGTACTCATACATATATATATTTTTTTCTTAGTTATCTTCCAGGCACAAATTTCTCAACTTCATAATCTTTTCTAATTATTTGACCTCTATGGACAGTCGTACATGATGAAATATTATGAAAAAAATGAAAAGGGAGCACCTAAAAGTAACGTACCCTGTGCTGAAGCAGTAATTCATCTACATCCATCTTCACACTGAACACACACTAAGCGAACCAGGTGCACATCAAGAGTGACAGACACTCTTCACAGCTCGTTTCACAAAATGTGCTTTGTTTCCTCGCGTTTACGCCCACATGTTTTTCTGCACAAATATACAGAAAAATATAGAAAACGTAATGTATCATTAATTCAAAGTGTGTCTGCCTCCTAGACGTTGGCACAAACGGCAGCTCTAGAAATTGGATCGAAGTGGATGCTCTGCTCATGCTGCTGACGGCAAAGGCTGCATAATCTCAAGCCACCAACTGGTTTCTCCCGAATTCGTTAAATGCATCAAAACTGAAAGAACACTCCGTCAGAGCGGTAGAATTTGTGTAACTCCGTGCAGAACCTGTTAAAACCACCTCAAAACATTGAGAAGTGAAAAAAAAAAACAATACAAGAGAGTGCTGAGTACGAGGGACTCGTCGAAGACGTGGAAATGGAGCGTATTTATTGGAAAGGGTCTTTCCAGAGTTGCAGGAAGCGGCATGCTCTCAGTTTCTCTACCATGTTGCTGCTGTTTTGCTCTCCCTGCTTCCTTTTCCTCCCTGTTACTGGCTGTTTGGTGCAGAAGTGTTGGAAATCCCCACTTTCCAAAAAAAAAAAAAAAGGTTTATCTCCCAGAGCAGCGCTTTGTTTTGGCAACTCTCTGCCCATTAGCGGTAACTCAAGAGTTTACTCATGCTTTCTTGCTCTCATCCTGCGCTAACTACAAGTTACACCATCCCTGTACCTGTTGCGTAACACAAGTGTTTAACCCGATGCTGCTCTCTGACCGACCACACCACACACATATACACACGCACACAAACACAGACACACACACGAGCTTAGGCCCCTCCCAAACCCAAACATCAAGCCAAGAACCCCAGGAATGAGTGCAGCTGTTAGTTTCACTACTGTCTGACTGTCTGCCTCACGCTTCTTGTAGCCTCTTGCCCAGTCCATGCACCAGATTTTGCATATTCAGCCAGAATGCTGGATGAATTGGATGAGGCAGAGTAATTATGATTTTTTTTTCCCCCTCAGGTTGCATTTAATTTTTCCTGCAATAACATGATGACATCTTAGCCAGGGAGAAACCACGTAAAACCATCCTGATTTATTTTTCTGTTCTTTTAATGAACATGTTTGGGCTTCACGCCAAGGTTGTAAAGTTGATTATGCTTGTGTGTGTTCCTTGTTTTTACATTCCCATTTATTTTTCTTAGCACAATTTAGACTCAGATTTTTCAATGTGAATTTAATTTTTTTTTTTTTTTTTTCACTTTTAAAGTGTTCTCATCTCTTTAATTCAGCTACAGGTTCTTCAGTCTTTAAATTTATGTTCAAAAGTTCTACCTTTTTCCTAATGTACTGAGTTTTTAACTTTTCTGCTTGCAGGCAATTCTTAAGTTTTGGGCAGCAGTTTTTCCTTTCAGTCAATGGGGGGAGCTCTAGATGTTTCACTACAACGTGAAGCCCTGGTCGTAGTTTCCTTAACCTGAGGCTGCTCACATCTTAGCCTCAATCCAGCTCTCAAGCAGAAGTTGCACAAGTGGCAACAATATTTTAATCTAGGTTTCCCCCGTTTTTATCTCTGGAATTTAAACTTATCAGTAATGTGGGATTCTGTGTCATGAAAAGTATTAAAAGGGCTGCAGATGTAGGATGTTGAACCTTGATTTAAACTACTACTACAGAGGCGAGGATTTACTACACTTGATCAGTAGATACTTGATGCTTGAAGATTGCAGAATTATTTTTTTCCTTACTTTAACATTTTATTGCTGAAGGCTTTCATGTTTCAAAAAGGAGAAAAATTGCTATTTTTGGCCCCTTCAAGAGATTCAAACATCTTTTTTTGTCAGCTGTTTTTGCCGCTGTGATTCTTTGCATCACTTTTTTTTTCCCCACCACTACTTTTGAGACAATTTAGAGTCAGCAGGAAACATGAGTGGATATGATGCTAAGAATCTAAGGAGGTCAAGTCAAAATGATGAAGCATCTTTTTTGTTTTTATAGCTAAAAGTGTCGCAGATGCAATTTTGGCCGAGTAAAAGGGGCCGGATTACTCAAACGATGAACATCCGCACGACAAAATTGGAGAAGGCATTAAACTCGATCACGCTGACAGAGTCTGAATGTGCCTTCAGTCACTTGCACGATGCATGAAATTGTTTCTGTGGAAATGATTGTTGACGCTAAAGAAGACTTCATGCAGGGAAATTCCTGTCCAGTTGCACAATTAATCACCATTAAGTGGCACAACTGGGTTCTCAATGTTTACTTTTCCACATACCCAGCCCCCAAGTTTGTGTGTGTGCATGTGTGTATGTAAACTAATTCTGATCTTATTTGTGATTGAAATGTCCCCCTCATGTAACTAGAAAAAGAGCCAGTGTCAGTCAGTGTGTTTCTTTAAATTAGAGTTGCACCCTTCATTAATTTTGTAAATTTCTGACTTTGATTATAGCAGGTTCCTTTTTCTCTTGAATAAATAAATATATGTTTAAAAAGATGATTTAATAAAAAAAAAAAAACAAAAGTTAGAGTGCTCTCTTTGCATCACTGAAAATGTACAATTGCAGTCAAGGTAATGGGAATGATTTCTCCGTAGAAACAAAATCCACTTGAAAGAATGAAAATACATTTCCTTTACTCTTAAAAAAATAAAATAAAACACTTCTTTTTTTCCCTTTTTGCACACTTCAGAATCTAGTTATGTGCTATGTAACATTCTATACATTCATTCAAAGTAGCTTTACTTTTTCGGGGGTTAGATTTTCTTAATATCTTATTAATTTATTGAAAATGCACAGACTCCTTTCTCTTATCCATTGTTATTTACATTTGAACCAGAGGCAGGACAGAACAGATTGTGTGAGAGCGAGCAATCATCGTTGCACAGCTCCACAGTAAAACATGTTTCAAAGCAAAGACAAAATGACTCGGGTTGACATTTTAAGCTGTTTATTAGCTTTGCGCTCAGCACAGTTAGCACAGTTAGCACAGTTTGCGTAACTAAAAACTCAGTCTCTGTATGCATCACTTGTAGCATAAGTGGAACATTTTTGCAATCTTGCAAAATGTGATGAAATATGAACACATGAAGAGGAGCAACCTACCTCTAATACGCTAAACTTCAATTTAGCGTAAAGTCCCACTTCCTGTTGACGGCACCTGAAACAACAGCCGGACGTGTCTCTTGAAAATGATTTCCTCTCTAAAAGATTCTTACACCTTTTGAACTTTTTCTGAAATTTGCTTTGTTCTTCTGTCGGTAACAAATTCCACACCGAAGAGTGTCGTTTGTGCAACTGTATCTGTTAGGTGCTAAATTAATTTCAGTTTAAATAACTATTAAGGGGCTTTAAAGTTTTTTTTTATTATTACTTTTCCCAGCGGCTTTCTTTATTTCCAGATTTTAATTAATAATAATAATGTAATCCAATTAGGGGTGAGCATTTATTGTAACAGTTATCATGTATCATGATACATTTCTTATGATAAAAATTTTGATTTATTATTATCGTGATAAAGTCCAACAGATGTTAAAAAGCTTCCAGAACTGTCCATATTGTCAGGATTGCTAGTTTCACTATTTATTTTCTCTGATCAACGTGAGCATAAAAAAATATAAATAAGTTCGAAAATACAATTAAATGCAATTGGTGTGTGCAGTTCAGTGATACAAATCACACTTCATGTCCTCAAGACGCGCATTAAAAATGGGAATGTTTTCCAAGAGCAGCATTTGTGTCTGTGTGTCGATGATTGCTGCGACACACTATTGCAGCAATACAGTCATCTAAAAAGAAGTAATGAATAGTTATCGTAACTTTTATCGTTATCGTGATGATACCACAAAATATCGTGATAAAACTTCAAGTCCATATCGTCCACCCCTGAATGCAATAATGTTATGATCTTTCTTCTCTTTTTTTTTGTTTGCATTCAGTTGAAAGCAAAGCCCAAAATTATAAGTTGATGTTTTTAATTCTTCCCTTTTCCTGTGGTTTGTTTTTTTTTTTTTTGTTTGTTTTTTTTTTTTTTTGCTGAATATATCTGGAGATGTTTAAAATTAGACGACTTGTGTAACTCGGTTTTGCACGTTCTGAACATGATAGGCGAGGTTATCTGTGGTTATTTTCTCTGGGGTTTTTTTAAATTTTTTTTTATATTTTTGCTATCATCAAAGCTCTAGTTTCATCTCACCTTCTTTTGCCACCACTTTGCAAATTGTTCCTTCTTACGTTTTTGCTGTATCTGTACAAGAGCAACACATCAGTGCATAAATTGGTGCAGATTGCATGCATATCGTGTGTTTTGCTAATACTTTGCAGTGTCATTGTTTGGGATGGGCAGGAGGTTAAAAGGGAACCGGGTCACTAAACGCACACTACCGTGTTGCACCGTAACCAAAGTCGATGCAAAAGAGAAGACAAAGCATTCCCCCCCACCCTCAATTCACAGAGCTTCTGCTTTCTTGCCGCAACAGGTCAATGCTGCTTCTCATCTGTTTTCTCATCAGTAAAGCCGTGAAAACGATGCAATGTTCTCTTCCACCCTTTGCTCCAAGCCATGCACATTAAGTCCAGTCGTGCATGTTAGTGGATTATAGAAATCCGGTAGACCTGTATAGATATATTATGATGAGGGTTTGTTTTGTTTTTTTAAAGAGGGCGATGCACGTTGAAGGCAAGAACAACACAAGAAAATTAACCCCTTCCCGCCTTAACTAACATCATCCTTTTATCTCCAATCAGCTGGCACCTCCGCCTGAACCCGAAGTCCCTGCAGAGGTGTGTTTTTAAAGATGATGTTGCCTGACGATTCGGGTCATTCGTGATATACCGGTTCCATCCCGCCACATTCGTGCTTGGTGTTTCACATCTCTTCATCTAGGCAGATAAGAATCCCTGCCCATTCTCGTGCGTTTTGTCTTTGAATTGCCCCCATCCACCTCTACGACTCCGCCCGAGTCACCCCGGGTCTTTGGTGTTTGGCCAAACTCCAGTTTCATGCCAGTACAGCTGGGGTTTGGAAGCATGAATGAGGTATTTTTCATGCCAAACTGTTGCAACCGTGCGTGTGAGTAACTCGGATCACCTGCACATTTTATCTTGTTTTATGTTTACTCCCCTCAGGGCAGCTTGGCATTCTGTCATGTAAATACTTTTATCTTGCTACTGTATCAGTTTCTAATGTTTGGGGGGGAGGGCGATGGAAGTGCGACAAATTGCCCCACGTCGTGCTGTGGGCATGAGATTGTGCTGAGCTTTTCATGAGTAAAAATTTTGAGATTGGACGGTGTGATATTTTTAATGTTTGTGTGTCACAGGATGAACCACAAACTGCCCCCGTTAAAAATATTGCAGGTGCTGCTTGCTTTTAGACTGAATAGCTGTCCTCCCTTGCATGAAACCTCGCATGAGTTTGACTCAACCTCACATCTTCCCTGACACAACCACTTCCCTCTTAACTGCATGATCGAATCTGCACCCCGTTTCCTGCATGCTTGTAAAGTAACTAATTTGCACAGGATTAACCCACCTGTTTTGTTCTCTTAATTATTTGCCCCCCAATCCCTCCAGTTTTCCAAACTTTTCTTTTATTTACTTTTTTCTTATTTCAATGCTTTCTGCTTACTCACAACACCTTTAAGGAGCTTGATCCCAACCAGCCACTGAAGCAAGTGGAGGACCAGAGGAGGGTAGGTAAAGTGTTTTGCCGTGGTCTGGTCCAAGACTCCCATCCCTGTTTTTGCCATGCGACAGCAGCTGACTAACTGTTGCGAAGCGCTCACGGTCACGCTGCTTCCACAGCATGGCGCCCATTCACTCCGCTGACACTTCTGTTGAATGCAACATGTGAGGCAGATCAGCGGGAGAGGACATCACCTGCGGTTCTCAATCTTTTTTACCGATAAACGCGGTGGTTTTACAAAGAATCCTTCAATGCTGCCACCGTGCTACTGTGTTCTCCACCGATCCAGGAAAGAGCTGTGGGGGGGGAAAGAGGCCTCATTGTGGTCTCATCTCTACAAGTTTGTCGTTTAAAATATTGTAATTTCTTCATGTGCTAAGAAGGTGGTTATCTCTTCTCCAAAATAGCCATATACGGTGTAGATGTTTACTAAAACGACTATTTTACTTTCTCTCAAGCCTACAAGTTATCATCTAATTAAGTCTTATTGACTTACCGACACTTAACAATTTCTCAACCCCCAGTTCCACATTCGCCTCGATGTTAGCTTCTAGCTTGAGGTTAGCTTCCAGCTAACTGCAAGGTCAAGGTGAAGGCTAAGTTTATAGCTTTATTCAGTCAAATAAAGGCTATTCAGGTGGCAGTGGGAAGAAAATGGAAAATCACTCAAGTTAGCTGTGACGCCAGCAAATACAAATTAAAAAAAAAACTTGAGGATGCATGCTATGATATCTGAGGCTAACTCTTGGCTAGCTTTTCAAGACAAGATGACATACTTCCATTTTTTTTGCTTATTTTCCTAACTTTGTAGGAGTCAACCAGCCCAAATTGTGATGTTTTCAAAAATAGACAGTATAATAGAAAGTTTTCATAAGATAATGTACAATTAAATTGGATCATATGGAAGATTTGAGCATGTTTACTTAACAGATGGATATAAAAATGTTTTACAGCTACAAAATCTAAAAGGAACCATATAAAAATGGAGTCAGTTGACTCAGATCCTTCTTCACATTGATCATCTGAAGAGTAGTGTTGATCAGTAATGACAAAAATCTACATATTGCTCATGCAATCCAAAAAAAAAAGTTGTTTTCTGTGTAGCCATTTGTTTTTAATAGTTTTGTCTTGTGGGATTTTTAGTTAAATTTGTTGCCACATTGTTGCAATAAGTTGGACTGGAGTTAAATTGCTTCAACAGAATGTTTTTTTTCTTTCTTTCTTTTTTTTCACCCTAATGCCGAGTTTCTCCAACAGGGTGAGGCTTTGCGTCTAATTTTGGTCAACCGGTACTATGGCAACATTAAACCCGGTCAGAGGAGAGAGAGCCTCACATCCTACAGCAACGGCCCACTCACACCCGGAGCTCAAGGAAAATCACCCACATGTGAGTTAAACATTATGGGGGTGGGGGGAAACTGATAAACTGTGTGATGCGACAGCATGTACTGCAACTAAGGAAGTTTTCAATCAATACGTAGATATTTCTAGAACAGATGAGTTTTCTTTTGTCTTCCAGATCTGAAGCCATAATATGGATGTTGTATAAAGAGATTTTTTTTTTTTTTAGGCAGTCCAATGCGCGATTTGATTAGCAAAAGTGAAACGTGCAAAATCTCAAAGAGCTCACTAGAAGGGGAAGTTTAGTCAAGATGTTCCAATTCCTTTATCATTTAAAAGTGCAATGCAAGTCTTGGTCTTTGTAATGCATTGATATGAGTATGGAAGTGATATTTTAAAGATATATCAATTGAGTTTCTTATAAGCTACCTATTTTATTTTATTTTATTTTTTTGCACTATGACAGTTGTTGCAGTTGAGTGTTTGTGCTTCAAAACTGGCTTTCCCTGAGTAAATTTGAGAAGGAAATTAATTGTAAATTTGACATCAAAGAGTTGTTTTGAGTCGTTTCATGTCGGAAACGACTGTCGGTTACACAGATTACACAGAAAAGATACAGATAATGCTGACTCTTTCCAGTGGGTAGCAGGGAACAGACTGTGGGTCGAGTCTGCCGATCAACATCACACATTTTCTTCACAAATCAGATTCTCAGATGAATAAACAGAACACAAACGCAGGGGGAAACTGCCGTCCAGTCATCCTTCTGTGGTTAGGCTTACCTCGAATAAAATGGCTCATATTGCATCATTTCGTCTGTAACACACAGAGAAAACAGAGGACCTAATTCACACCAGTGACCTTGCGCTCCTTTTAAGCCTTCCCAAGGCTCTCTCCTTGGCCCGACGCTGGCCGTGTCGTTGCCAGGAGACCGGCGTTCCAAGCGCTGTGCAGAACGGGACGCGTTGTTGATTCAGCCCGCCTACCCAGCCAGAGATGGCTCTGATGGGTGCCGTTATGTCACCGGTTCCTCCCTCCGCTGCGTGCGTCGGATGGCGGCAGCAGCGGGAATTAAAATACCTCCGTGGATTAAAGGCACTTGTAGTTTTGTGGTTTGTGTGTGGCGTCTGAGCGCATGAGTCAGTCTGTAAACCTCCACTCCAAATAGATCATTTAATTGCAACCTCCTCTAATAAAGGGACCACATGTTGCCTTATTTGTTTTGATCGTGCATTTATCTGGTTATTCCGTTCTTTTAACTTTTGTTTCGTTTCTTACTTTTAGTGCCTTGCGAGAATATTCACACTTCATGAACTTTTTCCCCGTTTTGTCACATTACAACCACTGGTGTAAATGTTTCCATTTTATTTAACCAGATAAGTTGATTGAGAACATATTGTCATTTTCAAAACTTTTTTTAAGTTTCCTGTTTAGGAAACTTAAAAAAAAAGAAAACACACACACACAACAGAATGTCACACAGCATAAAACAGAAGACTATAATGAAAGAGAAAAAAAATACAAACATTCATATGGACTAACCGTACTACAATACATATAAGTCAACAGTTGCAAATTGATCACACGCTAAAGTCGACTTAGTGAGGGTTGGTGGTTTTTCCAAGTTGATCTAATCTTACTAGAACGTAAAGTATTATTGACCAGATTTTTGGCTAACATATAAAATCCAAATAAACCTATTTTATTTGGATTTTGCCAACATAAACTAGTGCATGATAAGATTGAGAAAGATGATGAATGGTTAAAAAAAAGGAGTTTAAAAATGGAAATCCAAAGATCCATTTCTTAGCCTCCTCTTTTCAATTTAACAACTCTTCATATATAATATGCAGACATTTTGGGAACGTCTCAGAGGTTTGTTGGCGAACATAAGTGAAGAAACGGCATCATGAAGACCGAGGGGCAAGTTTATTTTCTCGCTGTGAATTCCGGTGGTGGCAGAATCATGCTGTGGAAAAGCTTCACTTCAGCAAAGATGGGATAAGGAGGGTGGTCAGCGCTGATGGGATGATGGCTAAAGATGAAATACAGGGCAGTCCATCTAGTCAGAGATGCTGTTCATCACATTTGATGGGACTTTACCCAATTTTTCAAAGATAAATGGGAGACAAATTACATAAAAATTCAGTCTCTACATGTGCAGAGCTTATTGAAACATAGTCCAAAATAAGAATTGACTCAGAGCTAATGAATGTCAATATGTGCCACTCCCTTAAGATTATGTGTAAACAAGTCAATCAATTAAAAAATGTCATCAGATTAATGACACTCTAGTAATTAATCAAGATTGATCAGTATGTCTGACTGTGTCAGTGTAAAATATAAATATGTACTCAGTTGTGGTTCTTGGAGGAATGCTGCCCTTGGCAAGACCTTAATTCTTCTGCACCCCCACCAATGCAAGCAATTGTTTGTTTTTTGTTTTTGTTATAGCAGAAACGGGCAATGCTGACCAGTACTCAAAAGCAAATAAGTGAAACTTACTCCACTACACATGCATTCCACTAGTTGCAAACTCTTTTAGTGGACATCTAATGTATTTATTTTTTTCCTTCTTGGGTGCCCCATCCATTTCTGATGCCACCCTGGGCAACTGCCCATATAAAAAAACTGCCACTGTATGTACGTTTTCAAAAAATGTTCGACAAAATGTTTTTAATGCATGTTTGAAAAACCATTTTATCTCCATTGGCAACCAACCAGGCATCCAAAACCTAGCACCACCACTCGGCTCCTTCAGACTAGCCAGCTGCAATTGGCAAACACTGCTGAGCTCATTATATGAGCTACTTTTCAGTGCATTTTTGGTAAAAACTTTGTTGAAGGGTTAATAGAGCGATGTTGAGATGTGGATTCTGATAAGTTTGACTTCTTCGCCTCCAGTGGTGAGCGCCGGCATCGGGGGTCGAGGGGAGCTGAGTCTGGCCGAGGTCCAGTGCCACCTTGACAAAGAAGGAGCCTCCGACCTGGTGATCGACCTCATCATGAACGCCACCAGTGACCGCATCTTCCAGGAGAGCATCCTGCTGGCCATCGCACTGCTGGAGGGTGGAAACACAGTCATCCAGGTGAGCGCAGGTTACTGAGTTCATGCGTACTCTCTGTGGGTGTGACATTTCAGTCGGGGTTAAGCATTTGTGTGTGTGTGTGTGTGTGTGTTCGTGTGTTTTGATTACATGACTCCTCGAAGCATTCCAGTTGGTAAGGCATGATTAGAATCTGAACTCAGATATGTTGCTGCGCACACCTTTCAGGTTCAGGAAATATTGTGGTCAATCTACAGCCAGGTGTAGGAAAGTACCTTGACTTGTTTTGTTTTGTTTTTTTATTCATATTTTGTTTTGTGGTGGAGGAAAAAAAAGAAGTCAAAAGCATGAACACGAGATTTCTGGGAAAGTTCCAAGCTGTGCAGACAAACGCATCATTGCTTCCCCGCGGCTCACCAGGGGTTACCAAGGCAACCCTAACTCTCTGGGAGTTAGGCAGACGGAAGTTTTCAGGACAAGAGAGCCACTGTTTGCAATAAAATTATTTCAGCGTCGCAGGGTGTACTGCTGGCCTGCACCGGTGTGTCTGTGCATGCTTCATGTGCGTGTTTGTGTGCTGCTCGTAAAACCATCTATCAAGGCATTTTGGTTTGTGGTTTTGTGCAGTGTGTGTGATGTTGCCGGCTATCTTGCATAATACGCTCTCCATTTGCATGTTGCTGTTACCTGACGGGGCCTGACTTTCTTAGGTGTACGCTGGCTTGACTCCCAGTTACATAAGCTGCAGCGCTGCCTGGAAGAGTGATGCCCAGCGCCTCGGGCCGCCTGGCATTCCTGCCAGAATCTTAACTGGGTCATGCTTTGCTGATGGGAAGAGGGCAGTGAAAGATCCAACCCACAGACTTGGTTTCAGTAGGTTCTGTGGTGCGACTTGAGAAAACATCACTTCTTGCAGCCTGATCTTTGACTTGCTTCTGTGAAACTTTAGGACTTGACTGTCATTTTATCTTTTTTTTTCAGCAACAAGTCAGTTCAAATTTGCTTTACATCATAAAAAATTTACCAATTATGACAATAAACATGATTTTGTTCAGTGCCATCATCAAAATCATCAATATGATTAAATATGTTGATCAATATTCTAGTTACTGCTAATCTAAGCAGGTGGGCTTTTAGCCCTGATTTAAAGGAGCTCAGTGTTTCAGCAGTTTTGCAGTTTTCTGGAAGTTTGTTCCTGAGTAGTAGAGTATAGGAAGCTGAATGCTGCTTCTCCATGTTTGGTTCTCCTGATGCACAGCAGAACCAGAACCAGAAGACCTGAGTGATCTGGAACCTCAATACAACAGCAGCAGCTCTTTACTGTATTTTGGAGCGAAGTTGTATATTAGAATTTGGTGTTGCCACATGCAGCTCAAGAAATTATAATATCATCAAAAAAGTACTTTACTCATTTAAATCTCAAATTAAAACTCTTTATTTCTATTTCTCATTTTGTTTATAGCAGCTATTTAAAGTCTATTATTGTTTCTACAAAAAGTTAGATTTTTTCCAAAATGATGGATGATCAAAAAGGGTTTTTAATCCAGAAATTTGCTGAAATTTTGGTTTTTGAAGTTTTCATTTTTGGAAAATGCTGATTTTTTTTTTTTTTCCTCTTTTCCGCCCCCATCAATGCACTTCTTGTGTTTTAACAGGCCAGAGTGATGTCAGCACGCACAGAGCCGCCATCTTGTTTGACAAGCATGCTTTACCACTTCTTCCATTTACAGCTTCTTTTATCTATTGCAGAATATTAACACCAGGCTACAATTTATTTAATTGTTAATTACAAAAATAAAGTCATAATGTTATGAGAATATAGTTGTAATATTATAAAAATAAAGTTGCAATTTTACAGATGCTTCCACACGAAAAGTAACAAAAAAGTTATTGAGGAATGTCGAGTGTCGTTCTTTGGCATCAGTTTTACAAAAAGGGAAGTATTTAATTTTTTGACACATCAGCATCAAATTATTATCGGTAGCACGACTTTGGATCGATTAAGCAAACGACTGAGTCTGTTTCAAAGAAAACCACTCAGACTGAGCTGGTTATGTCAGATCTTGGTAACTCTATAGAAGCCTTTTTTCTTGTTAAAACCATTTTTTTCTCTTAAAATGTTCTATTGGTAGAATTGCACTTTATTTCTGATCATTTTGACTATATAACGTAGTCATGTAGTCATAAAATTCATATAGCCTCATCCTATTAGTCTGTCATGCAAGTCCTAGAAGGAGTGATTGAACAGAACCCTCAGAGGGACAATAAGATATTTAAAATGTTCTGTAATATCTTTCATTAGAAAAGAAAACAAGGGGGGAGGGAGGAATCAATTTAAAATTGGAGATTTTTATTTTTAAGCCACATTGCCCAGCTTAACGGCTCACTGCTGATGAGCTTTATGATCCTGAAGTCATTTTGCAGCATGATGTGGGACCTGACCACATTTTCCTAAAGCACAAATTCCTCCTTTATTGACCATTAAATCACTATTAGACTTCTCAACAAACTCTGATCTGACCTCATAGACGAGGAATCTATGAGGTATTGTGAGGAGAAGAAGCGAGAGAGGAGATTAGCTGAATGCTGAGCTCAGCAAAACCAGCCTGGCCACAAATCAGAATTTGATGCAAAAGACCTAATTTTCTGTGCAGCACATGGCATGCTATTTTAGTACATTTCTGATGTAAAATAAAAAAAGTTTCTTTATTGGTCTTCAACAATATGAAAATTTTCTAAATGTGCACAGTACATTATCAAGGAAGGTTTTATTTGAATCAATGATTTGACTATCAAAAATAATTACCCACAAATGATTTGCATGTATATTACAGGATGTCTTGCAGAAAAGTTCAGCGTTTTGTTTAACTGAAAAAAATGTACCAAAGTTGTGTGTGCATGAAATTAACTGATATTTTCTTGAACAACATCGTGCTACAATCGAGCTTTGTATAAATATTATCTGTAATCCAGAGTAAAATAAAAACTCCATGTATCAGCAGATCCATCACATTTTCCTGTCTTGCACAACAACTGGTTGCATGCCCCGCTTTCAGGACAGAGGGGCCCATTGTTGCCTGAATGGAAAAAACAAAACAAAACTCTATTTATGACAACTGATTGCTACGGTTTCTTCCTCGTCTTTGTTCCTGTGTGTAGAACATGCTGCACAGATGCTTCAAATGGTCGATTTTATTAAGAAGCAGAAAACACAATAAACACTAATAAAACAATGATGTAATCTATCTCTGTTACACACCGACAGAGTACATGTAAAAAAAAAAAAAAAAAGCTTAAGTGAGAGCTTGAGTTCAGGTTGAAACGAGCCAGAATTGAGCTTGTGAAATGTGACCAGCTGGGATTTAACCGGTAAAGGTTGAAGGCATGTCACTGGAACCTGACTAACTGGATTTTGTGCGTCCAACCCAGATGAGTTACAGGGAAGCAGCCAAATTATTTACTTCACAGGTGTGCAGAGATTGTGGCGCACTTAAAAACCAACTCATGTGAACAAGGCCAGCGTTCAGACAGTGAGAAATTGAAGGCGAGGCAGGAAGAAAAAAAAAAAAAAGAAGACAGTTTCATTAAACAGTTTGATGCCAAAGACGAAGACCCCTCCCCCGCCCCACCACCCTTCAGCCTTTAAGAAGTCAACCGCTCACGCCACCACATCCTGTAACAAAATGTGTTAGAATCACAGAACCGGAGAGTTTCAGCAGCATGTTTGGCAATAATGGAGCGCCGCTCGTGATGCTCCGCCCACTTCACACCCACTTGCCAACTCTGCTCCGGTTGTTTGCTTCGGAGGGGTGACGGATTGATTTCAGCCAAGCGCGTCGCCGCTGCAGTTCTCACCGAAAAACAAAAAAATCACGCTGAGACAGGAAGAAAGCGTCTCGGGGGCCATTCTTCAAAGGAATTTGTGAAAGCTGCTGAGAATCAACATGAAAGATGGGCCGTTAGCGAGCGCTGCTCCTCATAATGTTGTGATTTGTAGGGTACGTGTAATTAGCTTTTATCGCTGGAAGGAAATGGCAGCGACTAACATCTATAACTTGAGACTAAACTGTTAAAATGAGGATAACGAGCATCTGAAATGCATCCGCCAAGTATTTAGCAACAAATGACATCATTAGCTGTTGATTAAAACCACTCCTCAAGAAGAAAACAAGCAACTCGGCTCTTGATTTATTCATTCTTCTTTGATTTTATTCGCCTGACAATCTGTCACTTGTTTTTTCTGTATTTCATAATTGAAATGTATCACAATTTCAAAAGTATCCACATTTAATATTCGTACAAAACGCTGTTTATTACAACTGGTTGCTATGGTTTCTTCATCTTTGTTCCTGTGGTTAGAACATGCTGCAAAAATGTTTCAAATGGTCGATGAAGAAGCACAAAACAAAATAAACTTCATAAAGCAATGACATAACCATCAAAGCTGCTATATTTCATTTACCTTGAACAAACCCTTTACCTTAATTGTGGGGACAAAAAAATGAAGAAGAAAGGAAAATGTGGAATCATTTGAACAGATGTCAGCATTGTGATATTTCAGCAATAATATTGCAATTTTCTTGATGATATGCAACTCTACCTCCATCCGTCCGTTACCTTCCACTTACCTGTGGTCGGATCGTAGAGGCAGCAGCCTGGGCAGAGGCCCAGACTTCCCTCTCCCGCCCCAGCTGCTTTGACCGGCGCTTCCGAGGGAAATCAATGATGAAACAAGCCATGAATGTTATATTTTGTCAAATGCCATCATCAAACTGATTCAGCAGATACAGATCAAATATAATGATTACTTTTCCACTCATTGCTACTCAAAGGCAGCTCTAAACAGGTTGCTTTTTGGGCTTGATTTAAAGCAACTCAGTGTTTCAGCAGTTTTGCAGTTTTCAGATTAGTAGAACATAGAAACTGAACCATGCATCTGCATTCTTTGGTTCTGGTTTGGGGATGCACAGCAGACCAGAACCAGAAGACCTGTGGCATCTGCAAAGTTGATGCAACAACGGCTCTTTCAAATACTTCTGCTGGTTTATAAATCACTGATTGGCTTAGAGCCAAACTACATTAACGTCTCTTCTCTGAGCTACAGGGTTTCCGTTCCTGACTTTTGTCTGCCTGACGGGTCTTCCGTACTTCATTCAAAGGGTTGAAACTGGCTGCCGTTGACGTCGGCACTTAGTGAAAATCGTTTCTCTTCCAACTAACCATTTTTTTTGTATCTGCAGGTGACATAAATGCTTTTTAGGGGCAATCGTTTATCAGACACGGTGAGAAATTACGTACACTTGTAAGATTCTTCACAAAATTCCTACAAAGATCGCTAAATGGCTAAAAGCTCTTAGAAATTGTAAAGCCATTGTCCATGGAGAAGGCCGTCTGCAGAAAGGTGTGGCACTCTTGTATTCTTTAGGGCTTTCCGCATACTGAAGCCAGGTGGTCTGTGGGGAGTGTGAAAGGTGTGTTTGTGTATATGAACATCCTGCAGCCACGTGTCCGTGTGTCAGCTCCAGGTAAAGCATGGAAGACACTTTACAGGAAACGCCTGTTCTCTTGTCTTCCCTATTTGAAGAACGACTGAGATAAAATCTGAATTACTGATTAAGACTTTCCAAATAATCAGATCACATTATAAAGGTAAAGTCTCAATTATAACGACAAAAAAACAAAACACGGTACACACTCTATTATTAAACGCTCCTTATCAAATTCCATTACCATTCCTAAAGATCCATACAAGCATGTACCTACACTGTGTAGGTATGAGCTTATTTCATGAGAGCCTGTTTCTGTTATTAGACTAATGAAGTATATCATCTCCGCTCCTCGTTGCATTAAGAACATCTTTTCAACACTTTCTCACTGCTTGAGATCCCTGAAACTCATAGGAGCAAACAGGTGTCGCCAATGTTACTCGAGAGGCTTGTTGTGGCACGCAGCTACCCCTTCCCAGACTGATCCCCCTCCCCCTCTGATCGGTTCAAGTTCACGGCTCGGCCACCTCTTGGAAAGCTTTAAAAAGATTTTGCTAAGTGAGTTTCCAGGCATCAATACCGTCAACATCCCAGCTCTCCTTTTGCCACAACACATCCTAAGATCGCTCTTTTTCAGATGTCACACTTTAAGGAAGTTTGCTTATTTCTGGGCAACTGGTTGTGTTCACTTTATACTTGTTACTTGATACTTCCCTGAGTTTGATTGGCTAGTTGCCTGTACATATTTCTGAGAAGACGCGTTAAACGATGGGTAATATGTGACTGTCTTGTGACCGCTTCAAGGAGTAGATCTCAGTGGATGGGCAGCTGGGCGGTGGCAGAGTATCCAAGCTTTGCTACCCAATAGGAACAGAGATGGCTTTGTCACTCACTGAGGTGTCGGGCTGCCGAGGCGGATAAAACCAGATAGCTGATGGTATAAACAGGCCTTACATAACTGGCTCGTGTTGAGGCCAGGAGCCAGAGTGGCATCTGACAGGAAGCGGAGAGGAAAGTAGACGCACTAAATAATCAGAGAGAAGGTCCCCGCTGTGCCTCCCATGTTGATCCCGTAGATTAGGAGAGAGAGTGGCGAGTCGGTCTGAGCTTACATGACCGGCAACAGCAGGAGCTGCACAGCTCCCAGCGGCCTTAATGGCTCTGTAGTGATACACAAAGAGGGTTAATCTTCCCTGTGGAGAAAGCTCAGGCTAATTGGCTGACTGACAGCTTATTTTAAGAATGACTCAACAGGCACTAGGGAGACGCACGTGCTGAACACATTGTCTAGAGAAGTTAATCACATTGGAAGCGGGGGCCTTTTCTTTTGAATTTGTTCATTTTCTGTCACATGATGTCTTGATGTGCTATACAGGAAAGGAATTGGTAACTTTACTCTGTGCAGGTTTTCAACATATTTGATAATTCGGTGCTGTGAAGGTGGATCTAAATTATTGTTGTAGCTCTGAGTGTATGATCAGGGTTGTTGTGCTGCTTCAAGGTGAACCCGTGTCTTGTTAAGTCTTTTTACAGGGTGTATGGCGCAATTGCCCTGTGTTTCTTCTTGCCACTCTGAAGTGACTCATAGTTTTCTAGAGTGCGGGACTAACACTCTTCCCATAGACAAACTGGTGGATCTCTGCTGATGCGGATAACTCTGGAGGAGCTGCAAAGGTGGCTAAATAAAAGCACATGCTCCTTTTTTCAGTTGTACAAAATGTTTACATTTTTATTGTTCATATACAGTGACTGTTTTACTTCCGCCCCTACTAATTTGTAGGACTCCGTAATATATCGGCACTGATATCTGTAGTGGCCAATGCTAGTAATTTTTTTTAACATATCAGTATCGGCCCGATAAATAAAAACGGGATATTAATATTAACAACCGATATTTATTTGCATCTTGTTGCGGTTTTGTTTCATGGGGATAGAGGAGAACGTTGGTCATGTGGTTTTTGTTTGGTCATGTGATAGCGATGCAGCACAGGATTGTGGGTAGATTAAGTAGCTGTGGTGATGATGTAGCTGTGGTGTATTTTTTCCCCAGGTGTCACAGTTGGTGAAATATATCTAATATATACAATGTCGATAAATATCAGTCATCTAATATGACACCAATATCTGATTTTGATATTGGCCCAAATTTTTATATTATTGCATCCAATATGAAATGTAGATGTGCATTCAAGGATTTTTAAATTTGAATTGAATCCGTCTGTAAATTTGTTTTGGTCTTCCGATATAAAATCCCCTCAAAAAAGACTTTGAGGTTTGTGTTTGTCACATAAAAGTTAATGCAGTATGAATACTTTTGCTCGGCTCTTTAACCATTGGACAGAAAAAAACTGTGAAACTGAACTTGCATTTAAATAAATTAATTTTTTCAACAACGTGGTTGTTTTACGGATATAAGCAAGGCAGTCCTTTCTTGTGTATAAATTCATGCCAACGGTAAAATCAATTTGTAAATCCGTCCTTGAACTGCAACTTCATAAGCAAATTAGACCAGTCTGAGCAAGCTTCTGCTGGTCTTACCAGGCGGTGATCGTCATCAGCAGATTCACTTTGGTTAAAAACAAATGAGGTTTGATATCCACCCGGAATCGGAGCAAACAGGGCCCCGATACAAAATCCGTACGCCATTCCTTTTGCCCAGGGGGCAGAATACGACTGCCAAGTGTTGGCAGAATGAATGCCTTCACATTGGCGAAGAAATTGAGTTTTTATGGACACGGTCATGAGTTCTGTTTTTAATACGCCGAGTCCTGGAGCTGTTATTTTTCTGTTCTTCTGAGTTTTCCCTCCATAAGAAAAAAAAAAAAAAGCCTGCTTGTTAATTAGATCGCTATCACTAAATGTTCCAGGAACAAGCAAGAAGAGAAAATGGTTGCATAAAGGAAGAGGAGAAAAACATTTTAACATATGAAGGGGATTCGTTTTCCTTGGGACTTGCCATGCCCACGCCGCATGTCTGCGCTCAATGGCCGGCCCTGTTTGCTGTTATCAGAGATTCCCTGCGCAGATATGATACTTCAGCTGTGGTTTTCATTGTTTAGACATTTCCCCTATCTCAGACAAGTAATTTAGTTAGGCTGGACCTGGAAAGAGTCTTATGCAACAGGCTTTCCAAACTGCCCCAGTATCTCTACGTGATAAGTCCTGCTTACATGAACCCCGGGCCCCAACTCCCTTCCTACTTTCGGACTCTTTTCCTCTCACACCACACGTTCCCTTCGTGCCATTCTGGCAATGAAAGTAGGGCAGGGTTTTCCTCTCTCTCTGTCTCTCTCTCCCCTGCATCTGGCCCTCCTCAGCTCGCCCTCTGTGGGCTGATGTAACAGTGTTTAGAGCTGAGGTGCTGTGTGCCCTCACTGTAACCACTCAGCTGATTACATGTCTTACGTAAAGGGGGAAGAGGATGGGGGTGGGATTGTTGCAAGGAAAATGGGGCAGAACAGACGAGTGGGTTGCAGAAAAAAATAAAACGTACAACGCTGTCGCACAAGATTACAGTGTGTGTACTCACACTAAGTGTAGAACATTTGATTCCCTCTCATTTCTCCGGCCAACTTTCCCCACTTACCCAAGTAATTACATCTGCGAAACGTCCATTAGGGTCTAGCCCAGTTTGTGTTTGAAGCTGCTAGCCTCGTGTTCAAAGCGTGCTCGCTTTTGAGGTATGTGCATGGGCAGCACGTGGACGAGTTGTGGGAGTGGTTGCACGCCTGAGAAGCCGTTAGTAGTTGGTTGCAGGCTAATCCCAGATCTCGTCTTGGGTTCCGCTATCGATGGGGAGAGCGACTCAGAGACGTTGACACCCAGCATTGTCCGCAACATGCCACAAATACGTCGCTGGCCAAGGGTTCAAAGGGCGCACAGGGTAATGTCAGGTCAGGTGAGCGAGGAGGAGTGCTAAGCTTGTTTTCCTGTGAAATGACTCTTATGTAACTGTGTCTAACCAAACAACTGACTCACAGCTTTGCCACAGAAGCAATAAGACAATAAAAACAGTCATCTGCAAGAAATAACAAGGGAAGTTGTATTCAGTGAAGTGGAATATTATCCAGTAACTCAACTCATTAAGTGAAGCACACTGTGTGGATTGGTTGGAGACCAGTGTGTTCAAACCTTTACTTCTGTTAATTATGATGATTTTCTGTTTATAGCTAATGAAAACACAACATTAATGATGAAAGTATTACATCAGACCAATAACTAGGCCTGCCATGTTAACGCAATTTGCTTGACAATAAATTGCCCTGGTAATAGTTGCGATTAATAACAGTATAGTTGTTTTGAGACCATTTTCAAGTAACACTGTGTATTTATGATGGTATTATAATGCAACATCACCCTCTCAGTTGACAATAAGCTTTAATTTTGTAAAGAACTTTTATGACTGGAACTGGAAAATATTTCAAATATCCAAAATAAAAGACAACAACCAAAAACTATACAGAAATAGGAATTAAAAAAAAAAACACACACGCACACAACCAAGTCATAAATAAAATGTATCATAAATAAATCATCAGAATGGAAATGATCAAACTCATTTTAATTTATCTTGGAATTAATTGCTTATAGCGACGGACTTACTAATAACATTCATTTTTAATACAGAAATGTTGGACAAATGAAAAGCATGTTTTATGTCAAAAATGGTAATTTTTAAATATACTTTTAATCTGACTAAAGAGCCTCATTGGAACTCTTTAAAATTAAGTAGAACTGGATATTGTCACTTTAAAGGATGTCAAACAGAAATATTGTTTTAATAAACAGGATTATTTCAAGTCCTGCATAACACACTGCTGGGTGTAATAGTTGGCATTAAGTTGTTGTATTTTGTATATAAAGAATAAGTCATTAATGATGTAAAGGATAAGTAGTATTATGTTTCATTGTAGTCAATTAGGCCAGTGTTTATAGATGAATTGAAATCAAATCCACCTATTGTCAATTCATTGTAAAGCAAACACATAACATACAAAAGGATAAAAGCACAAATCAGGTGAATCAGTGCATAATTGCAGTGATATTGTACCAAAACTTGGCACAGGTTTATCATTCTAACAGCTTGTGGCAGGAAGCTGTGTTGCAATACAATGGCTCTGCCTTCGAAGGTTTATGAAGTAGATAAATACTTAGTAAATCCTCAGCAAAGTTTTTGTTAAAAATTGTCTTTAGGCTTAACTAGTCCATATAAAATGTGGTTTTTCTAATTCCAAGGTGCCAATAAAGCACTGAAAATGCCTCCCTTCTGTGTGTTTCACAAACTAAATAAACAAAGTAAATCTAAGAAGTGTTTTAGAAAATCTGTATATCAATTTGTATAATATCTGTATAATCAATTTGTGGTTTGACAAAAAAGAAATGGATTTTTCTAGAGATAACCAAATGATGTCCTAAAACCAAAACCATGGTGAAACAACTTTTTAATTGAAAGCTAATACGCAGCTGCAAAGCAAATATTAGCTTTAGCATTGGTAGCTGCAAACAGTTAGCTAGACATAATAATTACACAGCTATAAATCTTTTGTATCTTATCAGTCACTGTCATCCACAATGCTGCTGAAATAGTCTAATATGTGTGAAGTTTAAAGCCCACACTTTTTAAGCATCGCGGTGCTAAATATTAGCTTCAAAAGTAATATACAAAGCTAATATTTAGCACTGTAATGCTAAATAGTAGCTTCAAAGAATTTCACTTTTTCAGCTGCTAGATAGCTCTTCAAATTTCAGACCTCATTTAGAGAAGAACTGTTCATATCATATCTATCTTTTTGTTTGTAATTCTCAAAACAAGGAGAATTAACGTAATGTTGAATCCCACTGATGTCCTTATTTAGAGGTAGTAATTATTGTGCAGGGAAACTAAGCTAACTAAGCTTTTTTTTTTTTAAAACGCCTTTTTTCTCTGCCTCTCTTGTTCTCCCAGAGGTCCTTTTATAATCGTTTAACTGGAGACAACAAATCAGAAAAATTCTTCAAGGTGTTTTATGAGCGCATGAAGCTGGCACAGCAGGAGATTAAAGCCACTGTGACGGTCAACACCAGTGACCTGGGGAGCAAGAAGAAGGACGAGGAACCGCCAGACAAAGATATGCCAACACGGAAGAAAGGTGAGGAAACTGTAAGGAGTCTGAAATATCATCAGATTAGGACTAGAAGAGGCTATAGAAGGAAACATTGGCTCTAAAACTCAAATGTGAATTCCTAATGCAAAAACAATTGTCAGTTTTGCACTTTATTTCATTTGACTCCCTCATCTGTAAATATATGTTTAATGTTGCTCTAATACTACAAAATGGAGCAATAATGAGGCAGATCTTAGTACAGCAGGAGTACAGTGTGGCAATATTTAGGTTGTTTTATGAATACCGTACTGCTTGTCAAATGAAGAATCTCATTTCCATTATTGTCTCTATTTGACTCACTTTTCTATAATTTTGGTTAGTGAAAGACGTGCCGGTGGTTGCGATGGTGACCGAGGAGGTGAAGGAGCAGCTGGTGGAGGCCTCCGCCGTCACCAAGAAGGCCTACGCCACCTACCGTCGCGAGGCGGAGGCCGAGGAGCACCAGGCGGCCGCCGCCGACGGCGCCCCCGTTCCGACCACCGACAAGAGCCAAGACGAAGGCGAGATGAGTGTCATCATCACCATCATGCAGCCCATCCTACGCCTCATGCAGCTGCTCTGCGAGAACCACAACAGAGACCTGCAGGTCAGCCGGCGTTTATCGTTCTGAGTCTGCGGGGGACGTTGGCGTGCGTAAACGGTTCCCCCGACCTCTCATGAGTCGACAGCAGGCCTTCCTTACCCTGCCGCTTTGAATCTCAATCATCGCACTCGGTTATACAGAAACGAAACCGTGTTGAAAATAGTTACCGGTTGCAGAACTTCCTGATGCTGCTGTTTCCATATCTTTAATGTCTTGGTCTGGTTTCACTATGATGGTGCGTATTTGTAAGCTCCTGCAGCCCAGACAGAACACTTCCTTCACGCACAGATTCTGTTTACTCTCTAAACTGGGACGGGTATTTTTAAAACCTGGTGTCTGGATGACCCTGTATCACCCGCCGTCTCCTCCCAAAAGGTGTAAGATATTAAAACATCCTTTTGTAAAACAGTGTTTTAGAAAAGTATGTAAACCATTTAAACTATTGAATTTTGTGTCACTTTAAACTCCCAAATTTAAATGTCTATGATTTAAATCTCACATTGAGATAGACCAACACAAATAAGTGCATAGCTGAAAAGTATAAGGAAAACGATGCATATTTTTCACTTTTGTAAAGTTTGCCAAGCACTTGTATAAAAAAGTAGCTGTGACAAAGTGCTGTACAGATAATAAACATTCACAACATGGAAAGAACAAAAGACAACAATAGAAACAGTTAAATGCAATAGCGTAAGTAAGAGCAAATTGTGTGTTAAAAGCCAATGAATAAAAATGTATCTTAAAGAGTCTTAAGAGTGGACAGTAAAGTTAGTCTTAAATACATTCATCGCAGGTCTTAAAGTTTGTTATTTCAGGACACTTGAAAGTAGTCAATAGCAAAGATTAATGAGTAAATACTTAAAATATTTTAAACAATAATCTAAGGGACCTGTACGTAAATACACATTACAATTTTTGAAAGAAAAATTGTAATGATTCTCAGTTATTATGTTCTTGTTATGTTTTAGTTTTACATAAAATCCTGCGCTGAAATGTGTGGTCATGTGAGAAAATCTTATTTAAAAACTAAAGAGGTATAAATTATTTTTCATGATATTGTTTTATATTTACTCTCATAAGGACACAAACCTTACTTGAGGTCATTTCCATATGCACTGCTGTAGAGAGAATTAACCTATTAATATTTTCCCACTTTTTCTTGTCATTCTCCAGAACTTCTTGCGCAATCAGAACAACAAAAACAACTACAATCTGGTGTGTGAGACTCTTCAGTTCCTGGACTGCATCTGTGGCAGCACCACCGGAGGTCTGGGGCTGCTGGGACTCTACATCAACGAGAAGAATGTCGGACTGATCAACCAGACTGTGGAGAGCCTGACGGAGTACTGCCAGGGCCCGTGTCATGAGAACCAGGTGATGAATCTCCTCTGAACACTGCTCATACAAGAAGAATCACGCTTTGACGTCAACATTGTAATACTTACCATTTGTATTAAGTTCTAGGTGTATCTTTATTATTATTTTAAGGGACGATTGCCAAAATGTAGTTATGATTGGTTGTTTTCAAGTAGCTCTGTCATAACATTCTGGTCAAGTGTGAACCTGGTGACTGAGTAAAGCCAGTGGCCGCATGAAGTGATTTCAGTTCCTCTAGATGTTGCTGGAAAGGGGATTGCCAAACTAAAAACGGCTCTCCATTTAAATCCTGTAACAAGGAAAACACTGAGATACTGTGTTTGGCTGCATAACGCTGTCACCAGCAGTATTTCAGTCTTGAATGAAAGCGACTATGCCGAAACGAATGATTTGTTTGCTACAAACCATGAATATTCGAAAGAAGCAAAAGGACGTAAAAGTGGTTGGGGTCAGGTTGGTCATTGACCTGCTTCAAGTCATGTGAGTCCTTAGGCTCACATGAGGGAACACTTAAATATCTTGTTCATTCTTCTGGCTAAATGAATATTCCCTGAATGTTATTAAAACCATGCAGAAATAAACCTAAATGTGCCTTTGTAACTTCTGAGTACAATTAGAAGTTATCCATATTTGACTTCCTGCTTGTGGCCTTTGTTTAGTTGAAAGTTCCTCTGGATTTTTCTGTATTTACCTCCATCCATCTTCCACCAATTCTGACTAGTTTACTTGTATGCTGCTGCCACCGTCATGTTTCATTGTGACGTTGGTGTGATGTGCAGTACTTCAAGCATAGTGTTCGGCATATAGGCGATAAAAGGTTCACTTTAGTCTCATATGGCCAGAAGATCTTCCTCCACATGTTTTCTACGTTCCCCACAATTTATTTTTACTGCAAATCCTTTTTATGCCCTTACTTATTGATTTGTAATAGTGACATTAAAATTAGTTAAGGCTGCATTCACACCAGCCATGTTTAGTCCACTTTAATTTAACCCTAGTCTGCTAGCTTAGAAAGTCTGGTTTGTTTGGGAAGGCATGAATGCCATCTACCTCTGATGCGGACCAAAAAAGCAACGGGTCCACCTAAAAACCTTGGTCTCGGTTTGTTGAAGTGAACTCTGGTCTGGTTTCTCAGTGTCTTCTTCGGGGGATTTTGTGTCGTTTCCTTCAGTGATTGTTGGTGCACCATCCTCACAGTCAAGGGGAGTAATCAGGTTTTTCAAAGGGTTTTGTTCATTTGACATGGTACAGTGTGAAAGAGAACCACGCCATCTGAAAATGTGATAAATGTCACAGTTGTGGTCACCAATCGAACAGTCTCTGTCAGGTGTGACAACACCCTAAAAACAACCTATCTTCAGTATTTCTGATTTTTTAAAAAATCTTTTTTATAGTATTTGTTTTTCTATTTTCTTTTCCTTAGTGAAAATATTTAAAGAATGACAACGTGGATGTGTTTTTATTAAACTTTTTGGGAGAGGAAGCAAAAGGTTGTACTGTTCAGTGGTTGGTACATCGTGTCTCTCTGGAATAAAGACGGGTTAAAACTCATCTCACAAACTACTTACTCCCAAAAGGTGATGAGACTTCACAGCCCAACCACACCACTGTGGTTTGATGTTCAGCGTTACCCCTTTCACAGCTGTCCTCATGACTCTTAAGCCCATAGAAATTATTAGGGAATATAAAATCAAGACTTTGAGAAAATTCCAAGCAGAGGAATTTGTTTTTTTTTCTTTGCAGTGCAACCATGCAAACATTTTGAAATACTTTTGTTTAGAACCCTGCTTCACTTTGAGGTTATGCAAAGCTTTCCTGACACAGCATTTCCTTTGAGTTGAGATCTGGACTTTGTGTTGTAGTAGCACATATAGACCCTCACATTTTGCTCTGTAATAATTCAGTACTCTGAGAACTTAATGGTGGAGTCAATGACTGCAGCTTGCGTTGGTCCTGTAACTGCAGACCAAACTTGAACCCCCGCCCCTTCCATTGGTCATTGTCATATGCATTGTTCATTATCTTCAGACATTATCTTCAGACATTATCTTCATTATCTTCAGACAGCTCCTCTCTGGTTTGATCTGCTTCGTAGATGGTGATCTTTTAGAACTGTTGTGGTTTGCTTAGATGAAATGTGCAACCCAAAACCCCCACTAGGCCAACCCTGCTTCAAGTTCATGTGTGATGTATAATGTTTAAATGGTTTTAGATTGGAAACATCTGTGTAATTTGTAAAACCAAAAAAAAAAAAAAAACTAATTTTCTTTTGCTTTCCAGAACTGCATAGCCACTCATGAGTGCAATGGCATCGATATCATCATTGCTCTCATTCTCAACGACATCAACCCACTGGGTAAGAAGAGGATGGACCTGGTTCTGGAGCTCAAAGTGAGTGATTTTTGGTCAATTCAATGGTTTTCAACAAAGGGGATTTGTGATTTGCTAGTTTATTTCTTTATTTCCTGACATGCAGCATATGTGCTGCATGTCTAGTTTCTACATGCAGCACATATGCCAGAAAAGAAAATAAGAGTCATTTTTGTTCAGTTGCACAGAAATATGTATTGCTCTAGCAGAGAAGGTGACAAATAAAGAAAATGTGTCTAATAACAAAAATTGTGCAATGTCAGCTCAAAAGTTATACATCACTGTGTTTGTCTTGGAGCAACTGGGGTTGAATCCAAAAGGGTGTATAGAAAATTTTGGAAAGTGTGCAAAGTAAGTGTATTAGTATTTCCATACAGTATCATAACTAAATAAATCAGTGATTAAACTTAGATTCTTATACTCCTGTACAAACATTTGCTAGTTAAAATTGATTATTGATCATGATGGTCCTCTTATTCGTCTATAATTTAGCATATTGTCGCCTTCCTAAAAGAATGGCCTAAAATTACTTAGGCCATTCTTTTAGGAAGGCGACAATATGTAATTTGATAGCCACAGACTGTTTTTGCACGTCTAGCACGTGATAAATACCACAAGCACGACTGAAATGCTATAGCAATAAAAACATTAATCTCATGCTTTGCTATGAAGATCCTTTGTCTGCGCTAATGAAGATAATTCACTTCTTCAATCTGAATTCTTGAAAAGGTTCCATCGGACATTAGTTTGATCTGCTTTTTGATCAATTCACCAAATAGTTATTTAACCACTTGGGGGAATCCCATAGACTCAGAGTCTGGTAAAAATAAAAAACAAATGACAAAGCAACCGGTTATAAAAAGAAAAATAACGTGGCAGAATGTGGTAAAACACTGTCCGTTTCACACCTTTGCATACCAAGCAACACACGCACTCAAAAAATTTAACTTTATTTCATCTTGTATTTATGATGAAACCTGTTTTCCAACACGTCAACACATGCATCAGGACAGGAAAAGGTGTGATAGCATCTTTATCTTCAGTTAAACATTTTACAACATCTTACTTGGCTTTTGTTGTAAGGTCTTCAGGAAAAGTTGCCTGTATTGTAAAATAGTAAAACATACCAATAATACCTCTTGCAGAACTGGCTCCATACAATACTAGCACATGAAAAATTTGTAAAGATGTCTACTACTTTTTCATCCACTAATTTCTTCCACAGAACAATGCCTCTAAGCTGCTGCTTGCAATTATGGAGAGTCGGCATGACAGCGAGAACGCCGAGAGGATTCTGTACAACATGAGGCCCAAAGAGCTGGTGAGCATACGCCGCACATAAAATCATCAAACATTAATTTGATGATTAATGTTCATTTCGTGTTCTTCTGACCTTGCGGGGCCTTGCAGGTGGAAGTTATCAAAAAAGCCTACATGCAGGGTGAAATAGAGGTGGAGGAGCCCGAGGAGGGCGAAGATGGAGAGGAGGAACATTCTGCGTCTCCGCGGAACGTGGGACACAATATCTACATTCTGGCACATCAAGTAAGCCTCCAAAGGAGAACCCATCCCCTCCGAATTCACATACAGCCAACAAATTTAAGTGACTTTTTCACTGTGTCATTTCCTATGACCGATTAAGAAACACGTATAGATGGATGCGGACCGGAGGCCGCTCCAAAAGCAGGTGGCGGACAATAGCGCAAAGCATTCTGGGTCTATAGAGCCAAAATAATAGAGTCCATAACTAAAGGGATAAAACGACTCGTGGTCTTTTGTCAGAGACAAAAGGAAGTCCTACAGCCACTAAACTCTGACACTACTTTATTTTTTGTTTACATTTTGTAAAGAAAGAAGTGGCGCTCAGTATCTTCGTCGCATGTTGATTCCTTCAGTAGTTCTTGGTGCAACGCCACCACAGGCAAGAAGGTGAACAGGTATTTCACTTAGTTTGGATCCTTCGACAAAGTGCAGTGTGAAAACGAGCGCCACCAGCTGAAAGTCTAGCAAATGTTGCAATTTTAGTCCCCAATAGACCCGATAGTCTACTGGACTATCGGGTGTGAAAACTCCCTTAGTCTTTCCTTTTCACATTTGCCCATATTACTTGACAATATTCAAGCTGAGACTACGAGCTTCATCAAGTTTACGACATCTTCTTAATAAAGCCGGAACCCTGCCCATATTCTTTACAAAGCTTCTTGACGTAGACTGTCATTGAACATAACTCAAACAAACAGCCATTCTTAGTGCAACGCCTTTGAATAAACGGCAGCTACACCTTTCTGAGGACTTCACAAATAATGGAAGTGCTAATTATCTGTGTCTGGTCTGTTTCAGTTGGCGCGTCACAACAAGGAGCTGCAGGCCATGCTGAAGCCTGGGGGGACGTACGGAGAGGGCGACGAGGCGCTGGAGTTCTACGCCAAACACACGGCTCAGATCGAGGTCAGCCGTTTAGCCGCCGTGCCTCGGCCAGGCAGAGCTGCTTGTAGTGGAGTTTTATATATTTGCTGCTGTCATCTCTGGCAGTCTTTTAAGGTTTCCTAAGAGACTGAAAAGATACTGCCGCGTTTTGGTAAAGAGATCACCCGAGGCGTGTCGTAAAAGGGTGTTTGTTGTAATTTTTTTGCACAGTTATTAGGTTTCATCACAGCGGGATGCCAAATACCTTTGGCATGCTCGCTCATTTCCCGGTGCAGCCTCGTAAGCAGAAGGAATGCAGATTGTTAACACCGATTTGTGCTTAAGTTGTCAGTGGGGTTTTTTTTCTTTGCAGAGTTCCAATGTTTTTCCAATGCAGCAAAAGACTGTATCGAACACCCAGTCAAAAGAGCTTAGACTTAATTGATGCATGAAGCTAATTGTGGTGGTTGTATTCAGATCGTTCGTCTGGATCGCACCATGGAGCAGATAGTGTTTCCAGTCCCCAACATCTGCGAGTTCCTCACACAAGAGTCCAAACTGCGAGTGTATTACACCACGGAGCGGGACGAGCAGGGCAGCAAGATCAATGACTTTTTCCTGCGTTCTGAGGATCTCTTCAATGAGATGAACTGGCAGAAGAAGCTGCGAGGTACTCAAGAGGCCACTGGTAACACAAACACCGTACCCTGTGCGTTTTTCTCCTCTACCTTTTTTATATCCTACTGCATAGTTTGTACTCCTTCCTTGTGCATCTCTCCAGGCTGTTATGGGAAATAAAATAAAAAAAGCATGAACAAGATTTTTTGAATACTTGGGGATTTTTTTTTCTTTAAACTTGTGACCTGACTGGATTTCCCAAAACATTTTGTTCTTCCTTGACACTCAGATGATCACATCACAGGCACTTGAATTATAGCTTATTTTTGGAAATGACAAAAACACTGTAGATAAATCACAAGCTAAAAAGTAAACAAAAGTGATTATAGCCTAATAAATTCTAGATCTGCTGATACTCATAAAATATTGAATCATACAGGTGCAAAAAAACAAATTAAAACATTTCTAAAAGCTTTTTTCTGAATTCACTGACTTTGGCATCAGGGGAGGAAAAATTAAAAACTTAAAAACAGTTGATCAGTTAAAATCCTTATGAAAATATTAATCACTTCTGTTATTTTAGTGTACTTTGTTAAAAACACTGTAATAAATAATTTCTGTGAAACAATTTATTTCCAGCTGTTTATGCCATAACAAAACAGATGTAAAAATTGCAAAAATCTAAAACATTTTGTGGTTTTTATTTAGAAATTCTAACATGAGGACAATTGATCAATTCTGATAAAAAAAGAAAGAAAGAAAACCTTCCAAATCTTTCCTGAAACAGTACTGCAAAAGTGTAAATAGTCAAATCATTGTTTGGTTAAAAGGGCTTGCAAAGAATTGATGGTTTGTTGTTTATTTGTTGTTAGATAAGGGGAAATGTGCAAACAAAAAAAAGCCGCAATTTATAAATAAAGAAATGGTTTTAAAGGTTTTAAACAATCTTTTGAGACAACAGTCAGTCTGCTTGGTCTGAATTTCAAAGGGAAAAAATAAAAAACAATGAAAACATTGTAAAAAGAAATGATTTGAACATCTTGGAAAGCAGTTCAACATGTAAGAAATCATTTGAAGGAAATAAGATTTAGATGAAACAAAAATGAAACGTGATTAATAGCGAAACAGACAGTTCCACTGAGTTAAAGAGAAGCAGCCATGGACAGGGATTTTTTTTTTCTCTTTTATGCACTGCTTAAAGAGTCTGGAACATTGGTTTTGTCCTGTAAAATATTAAAAGATGGTTGTGTGAAGAAAACAAACATTTCCATAGTCATTGATGATATTGGGTCATATGTCAATGAAAGTCGAGGTAGTGCTTAAAACTTCTTCAAGAAGTGAGCACTCTTTAGCTGTTATCGCTCACTCAGAGGATATATATATATATATATATATATATATATATATATATATATATATATAAAAGATGAGAAAATAACTTACAAAAACTCAATCTTTTCACAAAAATAAAAAAGTGACCCAATCCAATACTTTCAGGCTCAATCTTGACGCTGCTGCTTAAGAATGAATGAATATGAAACTACACAACATTTTTATACATTTAAGCTAATTTTCATAAGATTACAACATTTAGATATCTAACAAAGTAAATATATGTCCTATTTGCAATAATGTTTTCCCTTTTAATGATTTGTTTCCCCACAAATACCACAACTGAATAAATGTCCAGTCAGAGATTATTGATTGGAGGTTGTGATGCAGTCCTTCCTGTTTTTTTTTTGTTGGTGGTGTTGTTTTTGTTGTTGTTTTTTTTTTTTTTGACAAAATTCAAAATTGAATGAAATTTGTCATAGTTAATCAATCAATCAAATTTTATTTGTCCATATATAAAAGAGATGAACTCCTTTTATCATGAATCCTGGAGGGATGCAACAGGAAAAGCCAAGTAAACCTTTATCGAGTTAATATGGACATGTTGTGTTTTTTATTAAACTGTAATGAATATTAAACAAATTCAAGCTAAACATGATGTATTAAGAATCGTTGAACCCGTAACAAGTTAGTGAATGTTAAGTTGCAGTGGACAGTTAACACACTACTGTACTCAGCTTTGGGTTTTACATGTAGTATCTAGGGTTGATACTATTAGATAAGTGTCTGAGTGTTTTCTCCTCTTTCATGGTCACCTGAAAGCAAATGGCCTTTCTGACAGGATTTGGCTTATCTGGGTCCTTTGAGTGTGCTCCGTTTAATGGGAATCTTGTGACCTCCTTCCTGTTCTTGCCAGTTGGAGCGATCAGAACCACTAATTGTCACTGAGTCTGGAGACAAGTCAAAGCAGCGTATTTAACGTTTCAGTGTAAAGCTACATATAAAAACTAAACCAGAGCAGAAAGGACATAATGAAAACAAACCAAAAAAAATAGGTTTCGTTTTCAGGTCGGGACATGTTCCTGTTGACCTCTGACTGATTTGGTTCTCAGACGACGCTTTGTTTACACTGCTCTCTGTATTGAGAAACATGTTCTGGCTTGTCCCATGGTCAGGCATGTAGGAGTGTTGCTGGTCTGCAGTGTGAAAACATGTGAGAAGCCACCTTCTGTTTCCTCTGCGAGTGAATCAGCACACCAGGAGTTTGTGCTCTTTCCGCTGGTGCAAACCACTTGACATGAATATAGAGCTTTCAGCTGCCAGTTCTGCTTTTCTGCAGAAAAGCTGGGCCCAAAATAACGTTGGCCCACGATACTGATCTCCTGACCAAGAGCAGCGTATATGTTGTGACTAAAATCCACTTTGGTGCAAAATGTCATCATGCCATCTGGTTGTGTTCCAGGCTGAATTTCCTAAAGTTCAGGTTGTTTTGTTTGGGTTAATATTTGAGGTTTAGAAAATAGAAGAATTGCAGTTCAGGTTGTACATTTTGACTCTTGAGGTTAGGGTGAGGAGCACTCCTGTTCGGGTATAAACATTAAATCTTATTGGCAATTTTATTAAGTAAGTTGTACTTTGTTGAGGATGTTTACATGCTGCTGTGTTTTCTATTGATGAAATTACTCAAAATTGTGAAAATCTATTTCAGCTCAGCCCATCCTTTACTGGTGCTCCAGGAACATGTCCTTCTGGAGCAGCATCTCCTTCAACCTGGCCGTACTCATGAACCTCCTGGTGGCCTTCTTTTACCCTCTGGAAGGTGTCCGTGGAGGTCAGTCAATTTTCGCTTTATTAACACCAGACGCTGTCATGGAGAAGTGCTGATACCTCACAAACTTCATTGTTTTACTGAATATTTAAAACTTCATTGTTTTATTGAGGTTTATGTCCCGGTTGAAGGTGAACCCTTTGCTGAATTCTCAATTCTTGTTGCAGAAAAGCAACGACCCCTACATGGTTTGTGGCAAACCACCAACAGGACTTTTTATGACTGTCTTCTGGCCACTTTTTTCCCCATTAAAGCCAGATTGATGGAGTTGACGAGCAATAGTTACCCTCAGCTCCTCCAGAGTTACCATGGGCCATTTCTCTGATCATTGGTATACTTGGTTGGCATGTCAGTTGAAGTAGATGGCCTTTTGTTGGTGTCTATTCTCAGTTAGTTGGGAAATGGTTGGAAGTAATTTATAAATTTTAGTTGGAATTGGAAGAGTGACCCTAATAGTGTTATTGGGAAGAACACCTTAGGAGTGGTGCAGATGTATGAGAACATGGCAATGAAACTTTACGATTACTGGAACCATCTTCATTTCAACATTAGATGCATATTGTCCAGGCATCATCAGCACTGGTTGCTCCCAGTGATAAAACACCCAAACACAAAGTCAGAGGTCTGGTATATACAGGCTAGTGCAATGAGGAACATTCAGACCTCTGCGTTGGAGAAAATAAATAGTAATAAGGGATGACCCAAAACCAAAGAGCAAACTCTTCGAGTCAAGAATCAGTGGTTCGAGGACGAGGAACACAAGCCTTTGCAGCCTTCATACAAATGTTGTCAATCTTCACAAAACAGAATGCAGGTGGCTTGAGAGGTGTGAAAGAAGCTAACTATGTTAAATATGAAAAACCACCAAAAAAACAGAGGATGTGGCCTCAGATCTCATCTTGCTAACACCTACTCTGCAGCCCTGACTTGTTCCATGAGGCAGTTTTACTCCAAATCACAGCTTGGGACATGTGACCAAAACAAGTTGTCGTTAGGTTCATGTTTTGCGTTGTCAGGCAATTATGACCCAGATATTGAGCTGAGTAGAGGGAGGGGCCAGTGAAGTGCATATCCCACATGCCCCACAACAGATCTTAATGGCCCTAAAAGTGATTGTTCTGATTACAGGTTATAAGCTTATTACTTCCAGCCAATGTTTAGAACCTTCTGGTGGAGAGTTGAAACGTCTTCAAGCAACTAGAAAAGTCCAGTCGCCTTCTAGAAGTGCATGTTCAGTGTGCAACTAGAATTGTCATCAAAGAATTGATTACATGGTCAATAAAACCTTAAGAACAAAAGATATTCATCAAAATCTCTTTGTTGTAATGTATTGAACAGATTTTTATGTTTTCATTGATGTAGCTCCTACAACATGTAGCCTTTTGATGATGATATATTTGAATGCAGCTTTGAAGCGGTGTTCTTTGCTTTTTGTGTGATTGGGCCATTTACGGCCATCGGCCGAGCGAGGTTACACATCAAGATGCTTACACCACAAGGCTGCTTTTTATTTCTATCTCATCAACTTCTCTTCTATGGAGAACAACAGATTGTTTCTCAAAGCACTGCTTGTGATCTGCAAGCATCTCTTCAATACCCTGTGGTTAACACAATGAGTGTGACAACTAGATTACAACACAGGAACTTGAAATGGCACAAGCAATAACTGCTGAGGTCAGAGGTGGAGCAGAACACTGACAAGATGTGAGTTTTTCAAGCAGCTCCCATGGGGTTTATACCATCAGTACCATGGCAGGTGATGCTTAGATGGACTTTTTTAAGTTTGACATTTCATTTGATGTTTGTGTAACTCATGACGGTGATACATGTGCATTGTATCAAATTCTTAGACTTTTACAGAGCCGTCTATGCTCCTGAATGCTTGTGGTTTGGGTGCAGCTTCACACTTCTCTAGCTTTACCACAGGCAATGAAGTGATGAGCATGTTCTCCAGTCAGAAGACATGGATGTCAGACTGCTAGCTTATTTCAAGAATCTTGATATTTCACTTAACCTGTTTCCAGCGGTATACATGTTCCTGCTGCTTAATGATGCAATATGTAACTTTTATTTTAAAAAAGTATATTTTTATACATATTTGTTAAAACTGTCACAATGTCGTGACGGTTTAACATGAGTCAGATAATCTGCGAAAAGCTATTTGGTTGGCTATGTAAACTAGTTCATTATACAAGTTCGGAAAATGGTGTTGGCTTTCAAACAAATAGTGAAACAAGGGGCTTTAAACAAAACACATTTTAAAAAATCAAGCAATTCAAGAGAGATTTTAGGGTTAAAGTTTGTGTCTTACTGCAAGTGGGACCCCAAATCAAAGTCAGATCAAGGCCCCAGATAATCTTTGACCGGCTCTACAAAGCCTGTCTGAGGATTCTGCTGTGAACAGAAATCAGAAAAACATAATTTTGCCAAATACAATACATACTTTTACAAAGAAGCCATACTCCTTCAATGTTTTTCAGGAAAATGGACGACCAGAGCACTTTATAAAGAAGCACTGCTTTTGAAATAATGAGTCATATTTTGATATTTCAGGTTAAGTGTTATTATCTGGCCAGATGACACAATACAGCCTCCTCTGTTTGAAAAGTTAAACCTCATACGCAATGCAGACCAAACGCCACGTACGCAGAGATAGACTAGATAATTGACTTTGCTCCTACGCTATTATTACCTCTAGTCTCCTAGGTTATGTCTCACTGCTTTGAAAAATAGATTTAAGTTGTCTCGCAGGTCATGAGGTCCAGCAGATTACTTCAGCAAAAGTATTTTAAGTGAAACGGAGTCGTCTGAGTGCTGGCAGTTCTGCACGACAGGCAATTCTTCACAAACAACGGGAGTAAGTGACAGATCCGAGCATGTTTTTACACGTAGTTTCAGTTTTCCTTTTTTCTGGTCTCTCCTCTTTTTTTTTTTTTCTCCGCCCCCCCCCCTCTGGCCCTCTTCGAGGACGGCGCTTGTGGAGATGTGAAAAGCCGCCAGTCATTAGGGCCTCTTTTGTTTGAAAGCAAAGAGAAGACGCACATTGTTTGCATAAACTTTCGATTGTTCTGGCTGGGGTCAAATGGCGAGGTCCCCTTTTGTTTGTACTTCCTCAGTTACAGAGAATAGACCAGAAAAAGAAAAAGCCAAAGATTGTTTTGCTTAGCTTTAGAAACCTCATGTGGTTTTCAGTTTTAAAGGATCTTCTGAGAGCTCCGAGTCAATCTAGGACAAAAGCTGTATCTGCTAACTGATGGTGGCCTCAATTTGTGGCTAGTTATATCAAGTATTAAAACCAAAGTTAATAGACTGACTTGAAAATGAACACAAGACAAAAAAAATCTCCCCAAATTGTGTTGTGGCATTTATTTTTGATGATTTCTCAGATAAACAAACTTTACACTTTACCGAAAATTTGCATGGGGGTCATACATTTCGTACAAAATTAAAATAGTTTCTTAAAATGGCATAAATTTAGACACATCATCACATGGTTTGAAGCTTGGACTCTGTCAGCTACAAATCTAAACACTTTATAAACAAACTTAATATAGAAAACCTCTTTTTTTAACGCAGTTCTGTTGTGAAGGTAACTATTAATAAGGAGTGCTGCATAAATGTGGCGGTGCAGATGCAAACATAGCAAAACCCCAAGCTTTTCACTGTACAGAGACCAAAAAAAGTACAAGTTTAGAGCAAAGGTCAGTGCGTTTCAGTGTTGCTAAACTTTTATTATATTGATCTGGTGAAGACTTCTTGTGCGGGTATCTAAACACAGCTCCATGTCTGAAACATTTCCTGTTGCAGTTGCACCAGCAGTTTAACCAGTGTGAGTAACCTGTAACAACCCCACTGTGATAAAACACGAGTCTGAGCTGTTTCTGTTCTAGGAAAATCATGATTATTATTGCATATCAGTAATACAGCATAAACCTACTAAAATGGTTTAGGTGAGAAAAATTGTCGCTTCAATTGCATTTTCTCAGTTATGAAGAAAACAATTAGTTTTTTTCAAATTTAGCTGCAGTTTATTTTTAAACCTTTTCTACCTTAAACTCAGACAGAACAGAGGAGAATAATCTGCTTTCAATATGTAAGGTAAAGATAACTTTCTTGCAAACCTTGAAGTGTTTTATTGATATTTCATGTGAAAGATCAACAAAAGTAGAAGACTAATAACAAAGGTTAAAAGTTTATTGGAGAACAACGTAGTTGTGGAGAAGCTAAAGCACGGTTAGGTTGCTGTTTGCTGCAAGGTTTTTGTTGGTGGCAGCAAAAGACTTGGGGAAATATATAGCGCATAAAAACATACGTCGACCAAAGTGCTGTACAATTCAATTAATGTTTAAATGTGCTACATAAATAAACTTGATAGAAGAAACTCACACTCTGTTTGAATCAAACGCAAAAGAAGAAAATATAGGTCTTGAGAAAAGATTTAAAAATCTCGATAGGGCTAACTCTTAACATACATTAAGAGTTCAAATGAAATGGTTTAGATCAAAGCATATTCAGCTTGTTAGAATGACTTAGATAAGATCTGGCCTTTAATGAAGAAATACAAATCCCAAAAACCTTTCAGTTTAAAGTGGTACTATAAAGTCTTGACTCAAGACGGTGTGTCGCACCGCTTGGTTGTTAAAAAAAAAAAAATCACTAATGCCAAGAAACCACCTCATCCTAACGCAAAAATGTTTTATCAAAAATTGTGAGCTTTTTTTTTTTTTTTTTTTTTTTAAATTGGCGTGTTTCCATTAACCAATTCATTTATTTATTTAATTCTCAATTTGTGCAATTTTACGACCAATGGAGACTCAGATACTGATCTAGAAAGGGAAACTGAGGGAAGTGGGTGGTTAAATGTTCTACAATTTACTGACATCCTTAATTTCAACACTTGTTCATTTAGATTTTTTTTTATTTAATAAGTAATAAAGAATCCCTATAATTGTGGGAACACTGTGCCTACTCAAGTCAAGTCTACTCAACTAACACAAGTCTTGTCCTATTATCATGCTTGGCTCTCTGCTGATAATTAACATAGGTGTTTTGTGGTTTCTGTAACCATTGTGGGTTGTGATTAAATGAAAAGTGTGGGAGAACAGGACGCTTATACGTCATCACTACACAATAAAATCAGTGTTGGAAGTCTTCACATACCGTCCCTTTAAAAAAAAAATGAATAGAGGAGGATCTAGGTGTAGCAATTCCTCTGGCCGAGCAAATGCTTCAGATTTGATTGTATAACTCTCCTTAATCCTTGTTTACGCTTCTAAATCCTGCGACTGACTGATCAAACAAACTGGAGCTTGGCCTCACACGAGTCGGCTGTGACTCCATCTTCTTGAGAAGACGCATGGTGACGGCAAAGTGTTTGATGAAAGAGGCTTTGGAGAGATTGTGGAAGGTGCTGGTGTGGAGTTATAGCCCATGTCTGAAGATCCTTCAAAAGCAAAAATGGAGATGAGCAGCCTTGGATGGTGTGTTACTCTGTCTGTATCGAGCGTTTTGAGCTCCAACGCAACAAAGCCGTACCTAGAACCGTCCCTGATAACTTTGGCTGCTACAGCGTCTATTTTTATCCAGCGGAGGGTTATGTAACGCATAGCTGACGAGCGTTGTAGACGCAGGAGACAATTAGGGAGGTCCACTTGGTGCCTTAGACAAAAAAGAATGTGACTAATCTCCTTTTGTAATGTGTGCTTTGTGAGGAATGGGAATCCCATTAACAAAGCCACCCAGTCTGTCAGCTGCATACTGATCAGGACTCGTGCGATAATGAAGCTCCACGCACCATGTGGAGAATGAATTTTAAAGAAAAAAAATATGTGGGCAATAAAAAGGTATGGGTAGGAGTTGGATGTTGTTCATGTTATTCATTATTAATGTAATTTACTGTAGCAGCAAATCAATTAAAAAACCTTCCTATGTTTTTTTTCCCATTAAGAGTATTTCTATATTTTATTTTATTTTTTATTTCCTATATAACTTTCCAAATAGATAAACTGCCAATTATTATACGTAATACATACTGAATGACTGGATAAGCACTTGAAGAACAAGAGTCCTGAAGTCTATGAATGAATATTTCCATCATCTGTTGACTGATTAACTTTGTTCTTGTCCTTTTGTCCTTTAAAATAAATTGCAAAAAGAACATGAATGGCATTTGTTCGTATTGCTGTCACAACAGATTTTTAAAAGTAAATAAAAAACAGAAAACCATGATTAATATTTTTATAAGCGCAGTTTTGTTTACAGAAAAGTCATAATCCATTTTATTTATGGTTTTGGTTGCATACATATATTTTTATTTCATTTCTTGGTTGTGTTTTTATTTTGGATATTTCAAACACCTTGCAGTCCCAGTGTTCAGCATTCTTTACAAAATAAACTTTGAAAGGGGGCAATATTATATTAAACAACAATATTACATATTGCAGTGATTTCTGGGGCAATTTATGTTTGTTATTGTGTCAGACCTGGCCTTCCACGTAACACTCGGCTCTGAAAAGTTTGGGACATTTATCTGATGGAGGAAATGACAAATTCTTCCAGATTTTAATAAACGCTGGAACTCAGTTCTGCCCTTATTATCATCTGTTTTATTTAATCTTTATCATTGTATTCATTGCTTTGTTAGAACTTTTGGCAATATTTTATCTATAATAATGTGGGATGTATTTAGCTGTAAGAGAAGAAATGGTCACCATCTGTTTAAGTGAGGGGAAAAAAAACAAGTATTTGTAATAACAGCTGTGACTTTAAGTGAACTGACTTTATTTTTTTCTGCCTTTCCCAAATCAAATCCTTTTGTTTTTTCCTTCAGGGACCCTCGAGCCCCACCTGTCTGCTCTGTTATGGATGGCCATGCTGGTGTCGCTGGCCATCGTCATCGTGTTGCCTCAGCCTCATGGCATCAGGGCGCTGATTGCATCCACCATCCTGCGCCTGATCTTCTCAGTGGGCCTGGAGCCCACGCTGCTCCTGCTGGGCGGGTTTAACGTAAGTCTGCATCAACATCTTTACGAAAGCGGATGTTGCCTGGTTGCGATTCATCCGTTTTTTTGAGTTACAAGAGGCGTTTGTTGGTTTTCCCAGCTGTGTAACAAGGTGATCTTCCTAATGAGCTTCGTTGGGAACCGAGGAACCTTCACGCGCGGATACAAGGCCATGATCATGGACGTGGAGTTCCTGTACCACCTGCTCTACCTGATTATCTGCTCGCTGGGGGTCTTTGTCCACGTCTTCTTCTACAGCTTGCTGGTATTTGGTGGCACACGAAAATCACATCAGCTCAATAATAATAATGGTGCTAAAGACAAGTGAAGGAAACAAAAAGAGTCTCCCTTTATATGTGTGTGTGTTTCTCAAAGATGCCATACACTCATCTGTAAACGTTTATCTTTTTCAGCTCTTCGATCTTGTTTACCGAGAAGAAACCTTACTGAACGTGATAAAGAGCGTCACTCGGAACGGGCGCTCCATAGTTCTGACGGCCGTGTTGGCCCTCATCCTCGTCTACCTCTTCTCGATTGTGGGATACATCTTCTTCAAGGACGACTTCATTTTGGCCGTTGACAGGATACCCAACAAAACTCTTGGTATGTTAAAGTATTGGCTGCCTCTCTTTCCACCGGAGGCATAAAAGTGTTTCTTGCCCTTCTTGACCCAAGTACTCATGGATTTTCATCGTTATCAAAACGCCTTAAATGAAAAATATCAGTATGAACAAGATGTACGATCAAAATTTCTTTTTCAACCACAAACTTCAATGTTTGTGGGATTTTATGTGATATACCAATATAAAGTAGTTTGTGACTATGAAAAGGAAGGTACCTAATATTTGGTTTTATTTAGATTTTTCAGAAGAAATCTAAAAGTTGGACTTCCCCCTTTTGATTCTGGTGAAATCCGGTCCAGTGGATCGCCTTTAGAAGTCACCTGACCATTACATCTGTAGATAATTTCATCTCAGTATAAATTCAGCTGTTCTGTGAAAACCTCAGATGTTTGTTAGAGAACAAAGCAGCATCACGAAGCCCAAGGAACACAGCAGACAGGTTAAATATAGAGTGAATGTTAATGAATGTTTAGGGCATAAAACAATGTCCAGCTGACAGAGCCCCTAAGGGCTTTGTTATATTGGAAGAAAAAAGACTAAATACACACTCAAAGCAACGAGGTATTAGTGTAGAATGACGCACATTGGCATGTTATAATGCTTTGCTCATAGTCCTGATCTTAATCTGTGGCAGGTCTTCTGCAGCAGAAGGTTGATCTATGAATGATTGACTTTGGTACCAACCTGTCATTACACTATTCAGATTTTTCTTTAACACCTTGTATCGTTTTCCTATCACTTCACATTAAGAACTACTTGTAGAACTGTGAAGTTGAGGTCTATCACTTCAACCAAAATAAAATATATCACAGTTTGTGGTTGGAATGTGACAAAATGACAAAAAAAAACAAAGAAAAAAAAAAACAATTAAGGGACCTCAGTACTTCTGCAATGCATTGTGCAAATATATATGCGTGTGACTCTTTGTGCATGTGCATAATGCTGCATGTTCTTTTGCTGAGCAGAACATGGAGCCAGCATGATTGGAGAGTTCTTCTCGGGTGGAGCGTGCCAGAAGGAAAATGGAGAAAACTGCTCGACAGAAGCCGTCATGGATGGTACGTTGACAAAAGTGAAGAGTGGAAGTATGAACATGTTGGAGGGAGGATGTTGAGGTTCAAGGCTTCTGTTAGGTCTGAAGCCACATGTTGGTGCATGCATGAGATTCCAGGCTGTTGGTGTGCAACTCTGCTTCTGGCTTGTATGTTTGTTTTAAGACGGCTCTGCGTTTTCCTGAGTCACCAAGATCAGCACAGCTGAACAAATCACGAGATTTAGTCGGACTGAGCCCACCTGGTGAAATGTCGGGGGGTTTGGACCCCTCTTGCTGCGGGAGAGGGGTCGACGAGCCTAAGAGCCGATACTCGGGCCTGAGGTGAAAAGGTCAAGGATTAAAAACTATCAGGTACAAGTGGATTGAAGGATCCATCCAGTGATGGCACAGAAAGCCTCCAACTCCAAACAATAAGTCTTTGGAAGCGACTAATCTTGATGGGAAAAACCACCATTCAATCATGAACACATTCAGCAGCTTAAAACCGATCAGTCAGCCATATCCAATCCCCAAATTGCTTGGCCCCTGACCTCGCCTAAGCTTCCAAAACCCTTCATCACTGTTCAAGTATGGGATAGTTTTTGTCGCTAATTGGAGAAAATCCTATACTTAAAGTTCTCACAGCTTCTTTACCAAGCCAGCTCTAAAAGTACGGAATTAGTGATCCATTATTTCTGACTTCAACAAAGTTATGCAGCGTCAAGTCATAAAAATATATTAATTAGGCAACGTTGTTATATGCCACATCGCCACACAGCTCATTGAAAGGATTGGACAGTGGTTTGTCTTACCCATGTCATTGTTGTCGTATGACTTTACTAACCGCGAGCTTGTTTTTGAGAAAAAATTTAAAGATTTTTGCTCATTTAGCTGCATCTGTTTCCAGAATTTCCCTCTTTTACTTCTCTGTGCTTCTCTCACTCTTTCTACTTTCTATCTTTTAAACATTACCGACCGAGAGCATTGACGTGTTGTGCCAGGATGCGTCTCTGGAAAGAAAAAAACAAGGGCGGGGAAACAGCCAGTGGAGGACTGTTGTGACTTTATGCTCAAGAACATAGCATAATCTATCTTTATGTTTATGTAATATAAAACAAAAGACTGACATGAAGCAGTTCCGATTAGCTTAGTTTTGAACTCAAAGCAAAATAGAGTCCAAGCAACGGCCAAGTCACCTACTGGTTACAGTCATTGTGCTGCTTTTCAACACACCACCGCTAAAGCAGCAGCGGACATGATCAACCCAGTGCCATGATTGCATACAGGCCTGATTTAAATAATTATAATAAAATTACTCAATGGATATGATTTCAAATGTAATTGAGTAAAATACTTTACTCAAAACATACTAAAGTAAAAGCTTAGGTTTTTTAACTTCTTCAAAAAGAACAAAGTACAGACAGACAAATTGTACTTAATTACAGTGACGTGAGTAAAAGTGTCTACTCAGAAACTCTTAACTGGAATGAGCTGATCTTTAGCTTTATCTTCTGTGATGGGACGAAGCAGTTGTAACCTCAGAAATTTTACATTTTTTCACCTGCTGGTAGGTCAACACTCTTCAGTGCAGGTGCACTGAATAGTGACAGAGAGGTCTGAATATATTCAAAGAATGTTCTTTTAATATGCTATCTGAGCTAATCTCCCATTCAAGACGCTAAAGACTGTATAAAATCCTCTTTGCAGTCATTTTGGTCTGTTTCAAAATCGTGAAACCAGTTGCAACTTTTTCACACACTTATGTAATGTTTGGTTGGCTTGGCTTATACTTTGAGAGAAATCTGCAGTTATCCGTGGGTCAAAGCTAGAGAATTGTTCACATATCAGATTAATGAATCCAGTTTGGCTTCAGCTCTGCTCAAAATGACCGTAACCCTATCTGTGTTTTAGAGATTCATCGATAAAAACAATGTCTCTCCTCCAGCAGAGCAACTTTGGCATTTAGCCGCAGACGGCGGGTATCTGAAAACGTAACATTTTCTTTCTCTTCGTAGCTGCTGTTGCTGTCCAGCCGTCGGTGGTGATTGAGGACAAGGAGCGAACATGTGACTCCTTACTCATGTGCATTGTCACAGTACTGAGTCACGGCCTGCGGAGTGGAGGAGGTGTTGGGGATGTCCTGCGCAAGCCATCCAAAGAGGTACAGAGTAAACAAACATGGCAACAAAGAAATCATGTGGAAGCTTATGAGATCGTGATCAAATAAAGGTTTACTTGGAAGCACAAATGTGTATTTTGTTAGCTCTTTTTTTTGTCACATTGCTTTCTTTTCAAACAGAAAACGGCAGCACACAGCACACATGACATGAATTCTTGCCCGTTTTCCCGCCTCGCAGCCAGATTGAATTAAGTTGAATTTAATTAAAGTAATTGGAGAAAAGAGAGAGGTCTTAAAAGTTGCATTTATGAACTAACAAGACCGTCAAGCTGTTAATTTTACCCATCTTCAAAAAGCATGTAATAAATCTGACCCATTAAGAGCACATTGACTAGTGTATTTCCTCAGAAATGCTGTAAGGACTGCCCTCTGCATAAAGAAGCTCTGTCTGAGCGCGCCGCTGAAAGGTCAAAGCGGCCGCAGTGAAGACTCTTGTAACATCCTGCATTCCAAAAATGACAATAAAATTATCTCATGAGGGAGGAAGACAGGCTTGTGCTCTATCACAGAATGCCTTAGATCTTCAGTCTAACGTAAAGAATGAGGGAGTGAACTCAAACTTAGATAAACTTAGATGAGATATTTTTTTTTCCATGATAAAAAAAAAGACCTCGATTTTATCTTATGCATTTTTTAAACGGATCAGCTGTCTCATATAAAACTGCCTCAACATGGCGACAGTTTTAATAAATATGCACATTTTATAGGTGCAGTATGAAGCTTTAAGGGTGCAGTCTCATGCAGATAGAGCCTTCTGTCAGTCTCCTGTGTTCATTTCATTCATGATTTATTCCTAATCCTATTCCACCCAGAGGTAGTTTATGGATACACGTTCCAGTGGGGACACAGTGGTTGGATGCAACAGTAGATAAAAATGAATCTTGTGATATTTCAAAGCTTTTCAAAGCAATGCCACAGCAAATGTGCTATATAATCAAAGTTAAAGGCAGTCCAACAAAATATTAGTGTGAGTCTTTTTTTTTTCTGTCGCAACTTTTTTTCTTTTTCTTTTTTGGCCAAGCAGTGTATATGCATACATTTATCACTGGTTTCTCAGTTCTCAGTTTTTTTTCGCTCTCTTTCAACAGTTGTAGAAGCAGACTTCTTGTCTCGGTGTTATCTTGTATGATCTTTCTTCTTCCTTTCCTCTATTTTTATGCCTTTGTTTCATATCTAACTTTCTGCCTCACCTTTTTCCATCTGTGTTCATTCAATTTAAAATAAACTTGAAGCAGTTTCTAACAAAATATATTTTTATATATATATATATATATATATATATATATATATATATATATACGCCTTTCCACAGGCATCTTCTCACTCTTCAAGATCTTGTGGAACAACCAAGTTAAAAACTCTACCTCCATCTCTCCTAGACACTTCCATACCTCACCAGTGTGTCATTAGGACCAACTTCCTTTCCCCTCCTCATCCTCTTCAAACTTTCCTCATGTCAACCTTACTAATCTTATCTACTTCTACTCTACATTTTCTCTCATTTTCCTCAGTCATCAAAGTACTGGTCAGTACGTTTCCATTCCCACCCTTAATCACCCTCACCTACTGCACTTCTTTCTATCTCTATCTCTCTACCTCAGCAGATAGATACAATTCATTCTCTCCCTTCTTATTGTCCAACCTATCTTCATACGCCCTTTGTTTGACCTTTGCCACGTTTACTTTTAGTATATGTATAAGCTTCTGGACTTTTCCATTCCCCCACCACATCTCCTTCTCTACTTTATTCCGTCCAGATGACACACCAGCTATCCTCCCACCTGTCTCCCTTATCAGATTAGCTGTAGCTGTCCAGTCATCTGGAAGCAACTCCTGACCAAGAACATGTTTCAACTCCTCCCTAAAAATCCCACAACACTCTCCTTTTTTCAGTTTCCACCACCTGGGCCTTTGTTCTGCATACTTTCTAAAATTTAATGGAAATTCATTGTAAAAACTGACAGAATATTTCCACTGAGAGTGAAATCAGCTCAAAGCTCATGGTGCTTCACTTGTTTTCTTCCCCGTCTCCCTCAGGAACCCTTGTTTGCAGCCAGAGTAATCTACGACCTGCTTTTCTTCTTTATGGTCATCATCATTGTCCTCAACCTCATCTTTGGTGTCATCATCGATACGTTTGCCGACTTGAGGAGCGAAAAGCAGAAGAAAGAGGAAATCCTAAAGACGACATGTTTCATTTGTGGTGGGTAAATTAAGTTTAAAAAAAATCAGTCTAATTGGAAAATAAATGTTGGGTTTCCCTTGTTTTTGTTTCTGCAGCCAGTTCTCTGACCAGACTTTACTTTTGGTGGTTTAAGGGTTTTATTGCTGCCTCTTTTTATTTTGTCTCTTTTTACAATCATTGCCATGCAAAAGTTGTAATTGCTGCAAAACAACAACAAAAAAAAAACAAACTGATGTCTTTCAGTTCCAGTTACGTCAAAGTTGCAATCGATACCCGACGTGTTGCATGAAGCTTTAGTCGAGCGGCAGGTGTAAGCTTTATGGCTCTCAGTCAAAATTAATACAAGCCATGCAAGTGGTCTGCCCTGAGTCTGCCCTGAGTGTGAGCGTGCCACTGCTCTGCAGCAGATTCACATCAGGGCTGCTTGCAAAATGGGGGCTGTTTTTTCTCTGTAAAAAAAAATACCCAACGCCTCCTCTTCCCAGAATGAATGTTTAGTCACGGAAGGTGCTGCTGTGGAGGAGGAGTGTTTCTTCCTGTTGCCATATGAGGCTTGACCACGTTCAACTGTACACACGCTGCAGTCACTGGCCCAGACAGTCACTTGTTGACACTTTGTAGTGAATAATCCCTGCTCCTTGGGCTGGGCGACAATGTGAAGACTTCTTTTTTTTTTTTCTTTTTTTGTTTTGTAAAAGGATTGCAAGAACACGAGTGGATTACTGGGATTTATTATAACAGAAAACATAAAAAACAAAAAAAAGCCTTTGTCACCTCTGACGTTTTTCGTGTTCATTCCCCGCATCACCCTGTTTCCTCTTATTTTCTCAGTCGCCCCCATTTAGGTCACAAGCACAATTATGTCATCCTCTAATAAGGCGTATTTGTACACCTTTTTTTCCCAAGAATTGAGAAGAAGCGTGTGTAATGTTTATTTTGGGTGTGTGTGTGTGTGTGTGTGTGTGTGTGTGTGTGTGGGTGGTGGTCTTGCATTCTTTCCTTTTTAGGTCTGGAGAGAGATAAGTTCGACAATAAGACAGTTACTTTTGAAGAACACATCAAGGTGGAGCACAACATGTGGCACTACTTGTTCTTCATCGTCCTGGTGAAGGTGAAGGACTCCACGGAGTTCACAGGGCCTGAAAGCTACGTGGCTGAGATGATCCGGGTAAGGATGATGTCCTGCACAAACAAGGTCTTCCACACAAAAACCATTCATTTGTTTTTTTTTTGTTTTGTTTTGTTTTGTTTTTTTGTAAGGTAAATTGTAGAATTAATTGAGAACCTTCATCTCCAGTCACAAACATTTTTCAGATTTATTTGCAAAGTCTTGGAATTCTTTTATTTTTAATTATTATTCGAGGAGTAATCAAAACTTTTTTTAATACATTCCCAGTTTTGGCAAAAAAAAAACTTATCGATCATTGTTTGCCTTATTTATTTTTAATTTTTTTCATTTCTTTCATTTACAGATTAAATTGAACATATCACATGTTAACATAAACCAAAGTTTTAAATGAAAAGGAGTAGCTTGGAGAAAAAAAAAAATCTTAAAAACCCTCAAGTCAATTTACTTTACCATGAGCAACCACCTGTATGGATACACGTTTAAGCACAAAATAAGCAGTGTGGGTATAAAGACAATAATAATAATAATAATAATATAAAAGACATTATCTTTGTAATGATACGGCACTCTGAGTCAATACAATTCATTATACCTAAAATGAATATTATATTTTATTTATTTCTTAAAAGTAAAAATAGATCTTTTCTCTTTGGTTTCATTTGACTGTTCCACAGATTTGTTCCATAAACAGATCATTTTGATAAACTATAAAAGTAATAATAATACTGATAATGATGATGATAATTCTAACAATAATGTGTAATCCCTGGTATTTTATTTTCAGGTGTTATTTTCCATTGGATGTATTCCTTTCTCAACAACACCCCAACAAAATCCCGCTAAAATGCAACAATAACCTTGTGCTTGTGACGAGTCGTTGTATGCTTGTTTTTTTTGCATCGTGTATCTTTAAAGTCACAGCGTCTCACATCTTCAAACAATAAAAATAGACGACGGTGGAACTTTGCCCTTAAGAGTAAGAACCAAGAAAGATTCATTTTGATTGTCGCAACCGAGTCGTAAACCTTTAGAAAACATTTCAACTGCCAAAGGAAAGCCCCACTTTGTGAAGTGGTTGCTTCATTGACGCACTCGCGCTGCTGTCAGCTTCTGACGGTTTCTTATTAGATTTAGCCCACTCTCTTCCCCTTTTTCTCTTGATCTGCTGCAGTCTTGTGAGGAACCACCTGATTTCAGGATACCCTGCCCCCCCTACCCCCACCACCACCACCACCACCACCATCACTTCCCTCTCATTAACTCTGCACCATGTTGAGCCAAACTCGGATTGTCAAGCATGCGTTTTGAAGAGCGTCTTTGGGGCTTAGCAGAGAAGACCCGTTGATCTGTCAGGTGACCCGTTCTTCCTCAGCGCTCAGTCTCAGGTCCAACTCAGCTGTTTGCTGCGCTGCTGTTTCATCATCTTGTCTGAAAGCAGCTTTTAAGAAATGACCTGCAACTTTTATCTTTCATTTATTCTAAAATCATAAGTGGGCTCATTCTGTTGGCACAGATGTCATTTTCATTCATTTGGGTTTAGGTTTCCTGTGTAGAGGAATGAGAACCAGAACTGCATTGAACATGTGCTTTATATTTTTATTAATAAGCCCATATTTTGTTTGAAGAAACTGCTGAGAGAGATTCTGAAGTATTTTAGTTAAATACTCTTTTTTTTCTGTTAAATAAGTGAAAAAAATAAAAAAATTCTACTTCCAACTACTGCAGATATCAATAAGTAAAATGTCTCTAGATGAACGGTTTAACCCACCCAGTTAACGGTTTCAGCTCTACTGCTGCAAGACCTCCTTAGAAAAAACAACTTTACTAAGTTTATCTGGGTGGTTTGAAGATAGAAACAAAATGAAACACAGAGTGCACACATGAACATGTAATCTGCTTTGAATGTTTGAATAACATCTTGGTATTCAAATTAAAATGTCTAAAATCACACTCTTGAGCTTTAGAGATGATGGTTTCCTATTAATTTCTTGTTATATTTTTTTTAGCTCTGTAGTAGAAAGCAGATAAACATTCACTATACAAAGACACTGTTTTGTCTTTTTTGTCTTTAAAAGCATTACTTTTGGTTTTACTTGGTAAATAAATCTAATACTAGCAAATTTTTTATTTTGTTGATTTTTGCAACTTGCCTGAATTATAATAATAATAATTATTATTATTGTTCCTATTATTATTAATTTGGTGTGCACCAGTACATCTCCCCCAATTTCCTTAATTTTGGGAGGCCAGTGATCGGCTGATATTTACTTGTGAAGCCGATCTTATTTATCTCAACGAAGGTCTGAAAATCATCCACTGTCCTCTTCTGTTCTCCCGTTAGAGAGGTTTGACTGTTAGCCCCGCCCACCAGGTCATTTCCGCACATTTCCAGTTAACAATAGTCACCCCACTGTTGCCAGCTCAGCAGCTTTCTTGCTACATTTACCAGGAACAAAATCTATATCAGCCAAAATCTGAATCGGCAGGTCAGACTTTTTAAAGATTGGTATTCGGAGATCGGCCAGAAAACTGCAGTCGTTGCACCAGTTTTATTAATATTGTCTCCAAAGTCTGAATTTACGCGCATGTCCTTAGTTGCGCTGCGGTTTAACGGTATGAGTTGGGTGAAGTGTTTTGGGAATCCTTCCATAAGAGTCTTACTATGGCTTGCTGGACGTCTGGCCCGTTCCTCATGGCTGAACTGGAGTAAATGAGTCAGGTGTGTGTGGCTGTCTACCTCACACACATCTTTTCATTCTGCCCACAGATTTTTCTAGGGAGGTGGGATCAGGACATCTACTGGATATTAACCATTTAAGCCACTTTGTCACAATTGTCAATGGGTTATGCCTTTGAACACAGATATATAATATAAAATGAAATTTTTTTTAATGCCAAAACACATTTTCCACCTACTTCTCAGAATTGGTAGATGTTTTTGTCGAGGATTTCTGTGCTTTCTGCAAAAACAATGAGCTTGATATAAAATGATCAAAACACAACTTTGTATTAACGCTTAGCACTATGGCTAACTTTAATCAAAGGAAGTGTTGGGAGTAGCCCACATCCTGAATGGCTACATGCATAACCACATTAGCTAGGCATTTGGCATGTTCTGCAAAAACTTTCCAGAAGACTTTTATGTCCCCCTACGCAACAATAAATCATGCAATAAACTGCCACACCCCTAACCCCACAAAAAAAACAAAAAAAGTATATTTAATATTTTAAAAGACAAACAAAAACCTTAATCTGGTTAAAAGAAAAATTTGCATTTAATATGCGAGGAAATATTAATAAAAAAGATGCTTTTGTTATTTTAGAGTACATCCATTCCTATCGGTATAATAATCACATTCACCAGAAATGTGTTAGACAAGGCAGCCTTTTTCAATCTGTACAGCCTCTCTCCCACCGCGTTTCGTTTTTTTTGATGTGACTGTAAGGTGGAAGAAGCGATAAAACAGAAGGGGGTGTACAAGGCAAACTACTCTAACAATGACTGGGACTGACGTCAATGATGGAGGGCTCTGGGTGAAGTGTCACATCTAAGATGTAAAAAGATGATGCATGGTTCACACTCATTGCTCTAATTCTTATTTTGTCTGACACCGAAAGACGCCTCTGCTCTTTTGAGGTGCTTCCCAATGTCTGGTCATAAAAATAAAGTGGAAAATCTTCCTGTTTTTAATGGTGAAAGAAAAAAGGGGAAAACAATCAGGCTTGTTCCTTTTTTTCCCCTTTTTTCGGACTTGTAATTTATGAGGTTTTTTTTTTTGGTTTTGTTTTGTTTTGGACATATTTGAATATGTGCAGGGTGAGTGGGCTGCGTCAGGTGTCTCTGTGGCATGACTGTGACGTTTTCTGTTGCTGTTTTAACCACACAGCATCCTGTTTCTCAGCGACGGCTCGTGCGGTTTTAATAATGAAAAATGTACTTCCGTCATTTCCATTGAACCTGCGTGTTGTAGAGTCTTAATTTGTGCCTGCACTTATCAGTTTACTGGAAGCGCTTTCATTTATAAACACTGGAAATGGAAAGACAGTTGAACTGCAGGTGACAAAATCGTCAAACATGATGATTTTTTTTCTTTTTCTTTTTTTGAGTGGGAAGCAAAGGAGGGGCGTCAACTCAAGCAGATTTCAGAAGGCATTAATGACCTTTGTCATAGTTTAGAATGTTTTAGTTTTGTGTTAGACCTCTAAAAACACTTCAAAAAATGAAAAAAAAAAATGCATTTTTATCAGAAAAATTGATTGAATTGACAGATTTTGGTTTGGGTGCATGTCCCAAACCGAAGCAGCACATAATTTGGTTAAAAATTTGGCATTTAGCTTGAACTAAATGGTTTTTAGTGAAAATACGAAAGGAAGTTTTAAGGATATACAGTTAATAATTCGTGTAAAATATGCAACTCAAAATGACTGCAACAGGCATGCACTGTTTTTGTATTATTTATGAAGAACTGGTGGGAGGAAAATGGCAAAAACTGATTCTGAAGTGGATAAGTTAACCTTTTGGTATAGGGAATTTAAAAATATATTTCTGTAATATCCCTCCTTTGCCATGTCACATCTTATTTAAATGGAGGCTAGTGGTTGAAGTGATATGTTCATTCATGAGACAAAACGATGAACAACTTTGGGTTTGTGAAAATATTTCTTGCAGTACTTTTGGGAAAATTAAGAATTTCCATTTTTTTCTGTTTTCTTTAAAAAAAGTAAAGCTTTCACAAATCAGAAAACCGTGTTTTAAAGAATCTCTATAAGTGTAGGTTTCACCAGTCCTTATGTTGTGTTTTTCTCTAGTGAGAACAAAAATGCACTGTTGAATTATTATGCTGTTAAGTTATTAATTAAGATCATTTGAATAATATTAGATTTTGGGTTAGAGATGAGCAAGTGCAGTTCAGATTCATAAAATCACTTTTGATTTAGGAAATGCAAACTGTTAGCCAGTAGTGGTGATCTAACAGTGTCTATGAATTGTTTCTGAATAACTTCTTTTTTTTTTTTTTGTTAAAGACAAATTCGACCATATAATCAGTTTAAAAGTGTTGGAAGCTTCAAAGATGTTTTTGGAACTTCATGCAGCTTCAAACAGTCTTCATTAAACACAGTAAGCTATAAAAAGATCCACTTCCTCTCATCCTTCAAAATAAGAGTCTCAAACAGTAATACTTAACTTACACCTATTAACTAGACAAAGTCATATATTGACACCAATTTGATGGGACACAGGTGAGATTGACGCCTAAGTAAATATACCATTTTTCATATCAAGAAATCTCATGTTTTATAACCATTGTGGACACACCTTCATATTTCAATAAATTAACTTTTACCCAATAAAAAAAAAATATTGCCAATTAAGTTAACTTAAAAGAAAATAGATGGTGATGTCTTTCGCACAGAGGTCTCAATTGTGAAACAGATATGGACAATTATGGGCAACATGGGCCCAGAGCGTCATCAGAAATGGGTAGGGCACCAAAGAACTACAAAATAAAATGTATCTTATCTGTCAGTTGTACCCTGAACAAGTTTGGGTACTACTTGAATACATGTGTAGTGGAATAAGTGCTGGGAGACTACATTACCTGCTTTCTGATGCAATAAAAAATCTGATAATTAATAATTGTTCGCATTTTAATTGTTGGGGTGCGCCAGAAGGAGGACAGCATTTGTGCAAGAACCACAACTGCGTGCATATTTATATTTCAAGCTTACAAAGTTGGGTACAGTGATTAATCACAGTGATTAATCACGATTAATCACAGTGATTAATCACAATTAATCACTGTGCCAGAGGGTGATTAATTTGATGACATTTTTTTAATCGATTGACAGCCCTACTTTAAGCCAAAACCTGCCAGGGTATGACAAATTTTCGACATAACTGTATTAACTCTTAGACATGTAATGACTGTTTAAAAACAACAGTTCATCAACTGAACTTACACATATCAAGATCTGTGTATTTGCTCGGTTTGCTTCCCTCTTTGGCATTCACCAGCACAAGAAAGTGAATTTCATGACACTCCACAGTCTTGAAAAGAAGCCCCAGTCACAATCTAAAAGAGGATTTGAATCGATGCGAAGTTTTTGCATAAGCAAGCCAAGTGAAGAACATTCTCCTCTCACCAAAGGTTTTGGCTCTTGTCTGTTTGCAGTTTCCTGACAGTTTACCACCACATACAAACCACTATGAGCTCACAAGAGGAGAAGTTGCTCTGAGAAATGAACACGGCTTGTATTCTGGTCTGCTATCCTTTTAAGTTTTTGCATCATCATTCTGTGACTAAAGGGAAGCACATTTAGGAAATAGTCCAATAAAAACCCATCCAGGTTTTTAAATGGGTTTAAAACGGTACAGTTTATTTGAGTTAAGAAGCACATTTCAGAAACAAGACAGTTCAAACTGCTTTACATGATGGAAACATTCAATTAGCAAACAAAGCAAATAAAAATGAGACATTACATTACAGTGGCAGAATAAAGAGAAGTAATAAAGTTGTGATTCAGACCAGAATTAGTCAATTTTCAAGTATTAATCAAAGACAACTTCAGCCAGTCATGAAGGTTAATACAACAGCAACAAATCTTTTGATACTAAACAAGTCAGTGAATTATAAACGAACAGTATTTTAAAGTCTGTTCTCTGAGTTAAAGAGAGCCAGTGGGAGGACTTTAGGACTGGGGTCATGTGCTCTATGTCCCTGATTTTAGTGAGAATTTGAGAAGCAGCGTTCTTTTGCTTTTTGTTTTAGGCAGACTTGTGAAAACACTTATTGCAGTAATCAATGCAACTAAAGACGAACCCATGGATCTAGATCTTGTTTGGAAACTATTCCTTTAATTATAGAAATGTTCCAAAGGTTCAGGTTTGAGTCCATCACTACACCCAGATTTCTGCCCTGATTGGTAGTTTCTAGCCGTGTCGATTGTTCCTCTTTAGGTCCAAAGATAATAACTCCAGTTTTATTTCTATTCAAGAAGAAATTTACGGCACACCCATGCACTGATTTGTTCCTCGTGTCTGCTCCGTGCTTGAATGGGTCTGTGGTCACCTGGTGACATTGTAATGTAAAAGCTGTGCATCATCTGCGTAAGTATGGCAACTAATCTCATTGTTATAATCTGTCCTGGGGGAGCTAGCTTATAACCAGCATCTCAGGTTTATGTGATGTTATATAATCTGATCTGGTAAGGTTCAGGTATTTCACATGCATTTAGATTTAAATGGGAAAATGTGAAGGAGTCTTTAGTAGTGTTAAAAAAGTATAAATGTTATTTGTGAAAAAGAATCATGAATCCATCCATCTTTTTATAGAGTCAGTTTTTCTCCCAAGCTCACAGGCTGTTGTGTAACATTTTAAAGTAGTTGTGATTATGGTAATAGTTCTTCTTTCTTTCTGAAAATCTTTCATAGATTTATTTGCTTTTGCCACCCTTGTTCTAATCTTTGATCACTTTTAGAGGTTTTTGTTTGGGTAACACTTTATTTGAAGGGGGGTGAATAAGACTGACATGACACTGTCATAAACATGACATAACACCTGTCATGAACATGAATAAGTCTTCATGAATATTTATGACTGTTGTCATAAAGCATCATTCGGTAAATTATGACACTTTTAATACAAAGTTGACATTATTCAAAATGTCTTTATTATGACAACTTGACATTAACTAAGAAATCATTACTGATATAAATTTGTTATAAAAGTATTACTGATTGTACTTTAAAAATTAAGTAACTTTATGTTATTAAAGGTAAAGTTTAAACAGTAATGATTTCTTGGTTAATGTCAAGTTGTCATAACAAAGACATTTTGAATAATGACAACTTTGTATTAAAAGTGTCATAATTTACCAAATGATGCTTTATGACAGTCATAAATATTCATGAAGGCTTATTCATGTTCATAACAGGTGTTATGTCATGTTTATGAAAGTGTCATGACAGTCTTATTCACCCCCTTCAAATAAAGTGTTACCTTTGTTTGTGAAGTCTCTTAAACTCTTACTTAAGTTATTCATAAGTAATGAATAGTTATTCATAAGTAATGAATAGTTATTTATAATGAATTAATTACTTATGAATAGCTATTCATTACTTATGAATAGCTATTCATTACTTATGAATAGCTATTCATAAGTAAGTTATTTATTTACTTATTTATGAATAAGAATAGTTACTTATGAATAACTAAGTAACTATCATTACTTACTCAGTAATGAATAGTTACTGAATAACTAAGTAACTATTTATTACTTAGTTATTCAGTAATGAATAGTTACTGAATTGTTGAGTTTAACAGACAACCTGGCAAAGAACCAAATGTAAATTGAAAATTTTGACCTCCTTGTTTTACTAGCAGCATGTCTCTAACACCCTTTGTTTCTTTTTTGTTTTTTCCTGTTTTTTTTTTAAAGATAAATCAGGAGGACGACAAGTCTGAGTGACAAAAAAAACAGGTATTTTGGCATCAGCAGGGTAGTTGTTAGGTCTGAATCTGGTCACAAAGTAGAACTGAAGGGTCCTGTCTTTCTCTGATTCTGTGTCAAGTCTTTGTTGGATTTCTTCTTTTCTTGTTTCTTAAAATGGGACTTTTAGATACCGTTTCTCTGATTTGATGATTAGATAAGAATAAGACCTTCAGGAACCCTGGAAAACTACTGACTAAAGGTTAGAAAGAGTTGAGGGGGGAATCTAAAACCATAGTTGCACACATCACAAGCCCTCTCCTCTTCACTAAGGGGATTTTATATCCCTCCAGCTTCACCTGTACCTTTTGAATCCTATGATGCTGCCAAAACATTTACAAAGTTGGCGGCTGCATATAAAATAAAAATTTTGAGGCACAAATTTGTTGTCAGGTACTTTGAAGGAGATGCTCTTTTTATACTGCTGCACCTAAAGTTACTCAACTCTAACTGCATATTAGGATTCTTGGCAAAACTTGGCAAAAAAAAGCAGTTTGAAAAGCTAATCATTTGAAGCTTTGTCCAATTTAAGCACCAAATCCTACTTTCATCACAGTAGTCTCCAAAATATCAAACCTCTCAAGCAAAATTCTTTAAAAGGGCATTTATTTTTAAATCAGGTACAGTACAACTGATAAAACTAACCAAAAGCTTTATTATCTGCATGAGACAGAAACACATAAAATACCTCAAAGTGTTGACAGTGCAATAACGTGACATGGTTAAACATGGGTGTCTCAGCTAGCTAGGTAGCGGGCCAGCTAGCTATCCACCATGTCAGCTGTGGTTGCTGGTGGGCTTTAGCATGTGAAGGTGACTGCTTAATGGGAGAAACAAGTCATCCAGTGTTTCCACTGCTCTATTCAACACACCCACCTTTAATTCTTCAGTGGTCTCGTATTCAGACAGCTGTAGGTTCAGAGCTAAAGACAGAAGTTAGTTGAGTGGGTTAGTGGGTTAGAGTGGGACTGTGAGTCAAGTCATTACTACTAGGCTGCTAATGTTTATCGATGAGTACTGATAAAGTGAAATAATTTAGGGCTTAACTTTCATCTGTTTTCTTATTTGAGTAAAAGAGAATAAATGTTCTCTAAAAACCAGAGGTTTTTTTTTCTTACTACAGAAAAACACGACGAGTTTCACTTAATTTTTATGAATTACTTCTAAATTATTTTCCTTATTTAATTTACTTATCAAAAGTGGCGACGACGGACTCGGCCATCCCGTACTCTTCCGCGTGCTGAATGGGTGGGGTGCAGGCCAAGTAGGTAAACACAACCTCTGTCTCTTTGCATTCAGGAAGTGGAACATTATCGCAGTCGTCCTCTCGTTCTTTCAGAATGACTGCGAGCTATTCATTATCTTAGTGTTGTGTGATTCCCCTCTGCCTGCCGTCTGACCCAGGGCTGGTTTGTGGTAAGCACGGCCACCTCACTTGCCCCGCTGTCTCCAAATCAACCACTGAAACCTAGGGACTTTTTCAGCCGCTTTGTTTTGCTCTGCACTGTTCCAACCCAGTGACCACAGCAGCTGTACGCTGAGTCTTCTCCCTGGGTCCACGCACCTTCGTGCTTTTCTGACTGGGGATTTGTGAAGGTGAGACGTGTTTTTGTGTATGAGGAAATAAAAATAAGTGTTTTCACACAATTTGCCTACTTTTAAGAGTAGTAAGTTTCAAGTGTCATGAGGAAATAGAAGTGTGAAAAAATGTATACAAGTGCAACAATATTAGAGTAGTGGCTGTTGGTCACATGTGTTTTCTTTTATTTTTGTTTATTATAATTTCATTTAGAAATAATGCAACTTCAAAAGTACAGAAATCACCTCATAAATTATCTTCCTGACTGGAAATTGTGTTAAATTTTTCCTAGCAGTAATAATTATTACATTTATGTTAATTTGGGATTCATTCTGAAATAAATCCAGGAGAAATTTCAATAAATTAAAGCAACATTGAATATGTAATTTAATTTTGCACTTCAATTCAAAATATTTATTTTACACTTACAGTGCAAATGTATTCATGACTCTTGCAGATTTAAATTTAAACCGTTTTTTTTTTTTTTTTTTTTTTTTTTTTCTACCATGAATAGACTGGCATATATTAAAAAGAAAATAAGACTATGTGAAGGAACTATTGATTTTTTTTTTTTACCCCTGGTTTTTACGTACATTTTATTTTAAAAAATAATTTAAATTATTTCTACCTTTCTCTTTATTCAAGGGGAAAATCTTCATTATCATATCAGCAATCCAACTCATACTAATTGACGAGCTTTCTTTGTGTTTCTGTGTTGCTTGTCTGTAATGAGCCCCAACTCTTCTGGGAAACCTCTTGGTAATCTTTAGCTCCGTCCACAGATTCAAGGATGAACTCTGGCTGGTTTCTTCCAAACACAATGAAGTGACTTCCAGTCAAATGACCTTTGACAATCTGCCAGTGGTATGAATAATTGTGCCGCTTAACTGAATTTATCACACAGACAGTGGTGTATGTATTTCAAGAAATTTAAATTTTGGTTTCTCAAAAAAGTATTAAAGCTAATAAGAAAAAAGCAGAAGTGCTGTGCTGTGAGCCACACAATTGTGGGGAAACACTTCTAACTTAATGGTTGTTCTGCAGAAAGTCAGTGACACCCTACACAGTGTGAGACAAGGAAAAATGTTTACTACTGAAGTTGCTGGCTGTACAGAGGGCTTTATCTACACAGATCAATGGAAAGTTGAGTGAAAGTAGGCGTAAAACTTGCGCAGGAAGTAGGGATAACTGCAGCCTTTGAGTATTTGTTTACTGGTACTTTGAAAGGTTTTCATTAAAAACTTTTTTGCCAACATGTCATGTTAATTTTAAACTGTAAATGAATGAAATAAACAAATAAAATGAATGTGACAAACTAATTTTATGAAAAACTGTGTTTTTTCAGTTGTGCAAGTTTAAGTAGTTAAAGCCAACACATGTAAATGGTTGTAATGTTAGTACTGTGTGTAATGCATATAGTATATGTACTATATGACTAACTTTTGGATTTAATAACTGAAAAAAAACAAAAACTTTTCACTCATCGACTTGATTCCATTTTTTAAACTGCAACTGTATAAACTAAATCCTTTACAAGCCAGGTTTCTCCAAATTAAACTTCACCTTTTCATTTGGAAACGTAAAATATTTTTTCTAGAAAATAAATATAATTTTCTTAAACAAATAATAAAGCTAACATGCTTTGTGGTTTTTGCTTACACTTGTGTGCCAGAAGTGATGTCAAAGGTCTCACTCACGACACACCGTAGTCTCTTCTGAGTAAACTTCACACCAGTCTGTATTTTGGAAAGTCATATTCTAAGCCTTCACACGTCTTCAAAAAAAAAAAAAAAAAAAAAAAAAAGGGCCATCACCTTTTACAGCTGCAGCTCGGCTCTCGCTACCCAGAAACTGCAGCTCTAGATTTCGAAGCACGCCGAAGCGGCTCATTATCTGACAGTTTTCACTCTGGCTGATAAGAACGCTTGAGTGTTTTGTGTTAATCTCAGTGCTGCATGAATGAGGAAATCCCGGCTCTACAGTCTATTGTAAGCGTATCAGACTTTATTTTGTGTGTTGGAAGAAAAGTAAAAGGAAAGAAAAAAAAAACGAACACATCACCCCTCAGTGAACTGCCTGTTTTGAGTGATTTCAAGAATGTCTAAGTATCCCATGTGATTCTAATACGGAAAGTCCCATCATGATTGAAATCACTGCACACAGTCAAAAGCAATTAAACCGAGTCTGAGAAGACGGGTCCAAATCAAACGGGACAAACAAAATCGTTCAGCAGAACCTACTTTGACTTATTCGATGAATCGAATTATAACATGAAAGATGTTACTTCCTAGAAAACATAACACACACAGGAAGGGGGACAGAAAATCCCACAAAGATGATGTTTTCTAGTTCTGGTGCAGTACTAACCATGCTGTGTTTTTCATTTTTTTTTTTTTTTTTTTTTTTTTTGTACTAACCAGGAGCACAACTTGGACTGGTTTCCTCGGATGCGGGCCATGTCTCTGGTGAGCAGTGACGCTGACGGGGAGCAGAATGAGATCCGAAACCTGCAGGAGAAGCTGGAGTCCACCATGAAGCTGGTGACCAACCTGTCGGGCCAGCTCACCGAGCTCAAAGAGCAGGTTGGTGGGGGGGGAAAACGAAGCGGTCTCAGTCGCTCCGTCACGGGGAAAACATGAGAAGTGAGACATCTTTACTGACAAACTCAGACACCTCATGTTGCTCTTAGTTTGTTGCAACTTGCTGCCCTTTTCAGAGCTTAGTAAATGCCAGTGAGTCATAGTTTGCAGCACAGCTTGTGAGCTTTTCAATCTCATTTTGTTTTAATTCCCAACAACTTAGCTGTTTTTTTTTTGTTTTTGTTTTTGTTTTTTTAGCAATTTAAAGAATATTTTGGAGTTAAATTGAATCTATTGTTCTATCTAAGTTGCTGTTCCAAACTGTTCTCTCTGCTTGTGATGGTAAGGAACTCTTAAATCTTCAATACTATATACTTTGTATTCACGTTGTTCTTCGACAGAGAAAAAACGTTTTGCTGAGTCTGCATATAAACAGGACTGTGGTTGCACAATTGCTGCAATCTGCTGCTTCTAGTAAACAGAATTGTAAAATTGTACTTACCCTTGAAATGAGAACCATCTATGAGGAAGTGAATGTTTCTGAGACATTTTGACCCAGACAGGGGGAAATGATTATCGTGTTGCTAAAAGCTGCGAAGGACACACAAACATTGGTCACATTTCACCTCGGATTGATTTATTTCTGTGCTGAGAATGACTTAATTTTCTAAAGAGAAGACTTGAATTCCATTTATTTACACATTAAATGTACAGGTTAGTTACCTAAGGTTTGGTTTTAAAACTTAGGTAAAGTTTAAAGCCAGTCTTCACCTAAAATGTTCAGGTAGAGATTTTAAATAATAAAAAAAAAAACTTTATCTAAAAACTTAGGTAAAGTGACTAACTTTTTTTTAGTTTTTTGCCAAAAAAAAAAGTCTAAACTTCAGAAAGAGGATAGCAGATGTTTATTGTCACAGTGAAGGCTATGCTGCCATTTCCAAATGTTTCACGGTGTCTAGAAGGCACTACGATGAATTATTGCAGAGCAGCAAGAGTTGCAAGCAAAACTGGGCGCAAAATTTTCAAAACTTTGGAGAGAGAAGTTATTAGAGATGTCAACGAGGATTGTTGTAGCTCAGCTGGCCTCTACTGGAGTTGAAGTGTCAAGGAAGACGGTTGGGAGAGCTTTTCATTGTGGAGGACTATGAGGTCAACGCAGGGGCGCAACTACATATTATTCAGGTGGATGCGAAAACATAAATCGGCGACTGACTAAAGTTTAGCCGGGAATATCTGAAAAATTATGACTTATTTTGGGAGTGTTTGGTCTGAGGAGACTAAACTTGAGTTCTTTAGACACACATATATTTTTCTGTGTTTTCCAATCCTAAAAACACAGTTCCCACTGAAAAATATAGTGGCATCAGGTTGTGGGGCCATTTTGCTGCTCCAGGCACTGGGTTGATCGTACCATGAAAACATTCTGGAGAATATTTTGGAGAAACTTGCCGCAAGTCTCTTTTTTGGCCGTCGCTGGGTCTTTCAACAAGACAAGATAATGACCCAAAGTATACCTTCTAGTCAGTCACAAACCTTTTGAGGGACATGGAGACCAGGGTCCTGGAGGATCCCTCAGAGATCCCAGTTCTCAATTTGTGATGGTCAGTGTTTATGCTCAAAGACCACGGAATCTAGACGAGCTGCAATGACTTGCCATGAAAAGTTGCCCCGTCTACCTCAAGAGTCATGTGCCAAGAGAAGAAGAACTACAGGAAGAAGGTGAAGTCATTTATAAGACAGAGAGGCCACACGATTGACTATTGAATGTCAAAAGGGCCTTTTCAGTTTTCTTATTTTCATCACATCAGTAAAATACACATATCAAAGTTTGTGGAGTCTTTTTTTTTTTTTTTTTTTTTTTTTAACCCGTAAAAAAAAAAAAAGTGTTTTTGTGTCTTTTCCTGGAAATATAAAGAGTTTTGTGTGATTTCTTCAGGGGGGCTAACATTCCTGGCCTTAGCTGTAGTTGTCGCACACATAGCGCCAACAGTTGCCATCATGTTTGCCATAAAAGTCAATGAGTTTTTACATAGCTGTGGAGGAATTTTGGCCCAACTTTATTCGTAGAATTGTTCCAATTCAGTCACAGCCAAAGGTCGTGTTACACCATCTCAATCAGATTTAAGTCCAGATTTGACTGAATACTCCACATTTTTAGAATAGAATGTACTTTGTTGTACTCCAGGGGAAATTTGGCATGGACTCAAGGGTGTATACTGCATAGTCGTAGCTGCCCAAACAAACCATAAATATTCAAAAAGCATATATATATATATATATATATATATATATATGCTAACATATGCTGATGGCTGAACACACTCCCTAGGTTCCCTAGTTTATGAAGTAGACTCCAACCATCACACTACTGTCACAGTTGGTATGATGTTCCTCTTCTGAAATGCTGTTAGTTTTACTCCAGATGGAACAAGATGCACACTTTTCCAAAAAGTTCCACTATTGTGTCATCAGTGCACAGAATATATCCCCAAAGGTCTTGGGGATCATCAAGTTACTTTTCGGTGACTTGACGCTATGACCTTTTGGTCCATAGCGTTGGCCTTGGAACCCTCCAATCAATGCCACTCTTACTCTGTCACTTTCTCGTTGAAGAATTGTCATCATTGATCTTAGGTGGAGCAAATGATTTCTCTAGTTCTTAAGATCTTGTTCATCTTTCCTTTATAAATTCCTGAATGAGTGGTTCGTCAGGAATTGTGTCAGAAGGTGGCATTTGCCTATTAACCCCATTTGCGTTTTTTTTTTATTTTTTTTTTCCTGGCTAACCTTCAGATCTGTTGGCAGGTGCTTAGAGGACACTATGACTCAGTATCTGTAACAGTACGGGTTATGAAAGTTATGTAGCTCTTTCAATTAAACCATTAAAAATCTGCTTTTTTGTATTCTCCGAGTCTAATCTTTGATATTAAGTTTGTCTGAAGATCTGAAACATTAGGTGTGAGAAAAAAAAACGGAAGAAGTCTGTAAAGGTGCAAATACTTTTTCACAGCTTTGTAAGTGTAAAGTGAGTCAATATCCATGTCAGAACTGCAGAAGTACCATCACAACAATGAGGGAAATTGTTGAGTAATTCTCCATTAATTTGTGTACTACTTTCATTCCATTATTTTTAAAAACTGTAGCTTGCTGACATTTAACTTTAACTTCTGACATATACAAAACTTGGCATTTAAAAAAAAAAAACTTCAACTTTATTGAGTAATGCCAAGGAAAATTGACTTAAGCATAATATTAAGGCTTCTCCTCTGTTAGCTGAGCTAAACTATCCACTTTATGAGCCTTGAGGACCTCAAGCCATTCCTTTCCTAAGCAGAGCCATATCCTTTGAAACACTCATTGCAGGACCACTTTGTCTTTTCACTATTATACCATTGTGTTTCAGTGCTGTGCCGTATTTCACAACGTTATGTTAATTAAAGTTATTTCTGAGCACAAAGGTCCTTCTGATTCCAGCTGCTGCAAAGGTTACCACTGGTGTTATGAGTCAGGCTTTGCTTGATCTCTGAAATTCTAATCAACTCGGTTTCAGTATCAGTCGCTCGTATTGTGCTGCTGTCGTCAGACAAGCCGGCAGGGTGGATGACGAAGCTGGCAAGATTTCAGAAGAATCAGTTTCAGTTGCACTGCGCATTGCATTTGTGTGCCGCAGATGTTAGTTTCTGCAAAGTGGTACGGAAAACCGTATCGTCAACGACGGTAGTTCAGGGAAGCTCGAGCTGAAGATGATGATCATACTAGCAAAAGTGACCTAGCAAAAAAAACAAAACAAAAAAACCCCCCTCATCTCTCTGATCTTCAGATGACAGAGCAGAGGAAGCAGAAGCAGCGGATTGGCCTGCTGGGACACCCTCAGCACTTGAACGTCAACCCCCAGCAGCCTGCGTAGGGTCCGACTGCCGACGGAGTCCGGGGAGCCGCTCGGTGTCTGGAAAGGAAGCCGTCGGGTCCTGGAACCAAGGTTTCACGATAATGTATGCAGCAGTGAGTGTGAAAGTACCTTACAAACGGTAGGGAAACGTTGTAACATAGATAGCTATAAGGCGATTTGTAGCTCTACCCCACGCAAAGTGTTACTCCAGACAGTAACACACACCCACCTCATTCTGTTCTGTTCAATCTGTGCCAAATGTTTTTTTTTTCTTTTTTTTTCTTTTTTTCTGAAGAAAGAATTTGGATTTCTCAACAAACGGCCCTTAAAGGTTTAATTGGAAACATGATAGAATTGTTGTTGGGTTTTTTTATTTATTTAAAAAAAATTTTGTATTTATACTCCTAACACACTGAGCAGTATTTATTGTTATTCTTTTGTACGTTGTGCAATATATTAACTTAAATATGCAACCAAATGGTGTGTAGATTTAAGTTTTAAAACTTAATTTAAATCCACCTGGGAATGGTTTAGCCTGTTCTTTGTCTCTAGATAAATAAGCTGTTATTCATCTGTATTTACACATTAACTCAGATATAATAATAATAATAATAATAAGTTGGGCTTCATAATATTACTTTTCTTTTAGTTTGTCAAAATGTGCATACAGTTTTGAGTGGCTTCTACACTCGGTAGATAGGATATTGTGTGAGAGCAATATAAACAAATAGATTACTTCCATTATGTGGTCAAATATTTGTGTTGTTATTTTATGGGGGAGTAGCTTTATGATTTAACTGGGTTACAAACAGCCATCTAAAACGTGTGTATGCTGTTAGAGGGCTGCTCAGGAGTCATGTAGTTTCTACAGTAATAATTACCACTGGTGTACTCTGACATGTGGCTGCTGCTTCTGCGGGAACTGATCTTTTAGATTGAAGTTTTTAGTTCTTTCCATGTTAGGAATGTACCTTTTGTTTTCGACGAGGGACGACTTTGTGTATATAAAGTTTGTTGCTTTAACTTTGCTTTTGTATAGAAAATTAAGGTGGACAAAAAAATATCACTGTCACAAAATGTTAAGGGTAAACAAAGCAAAACATTGTCAATTTGTACATAGAGGTAGAATTATTTATTAAAATTGTAATTATCCTTTAATTGTGCTGTCTTTTTTTCGTCTCATGTACAGATTGTTGAATGCAACAATTTGTGATATTTTTTCTTTGGGGGGTTGGGAGGTGACGTATTGATAAATTTTTGTTACTGGTCACCTTAGTAGACATTTAAAAAATTTAAAGTGTGCATATCACCATACTTTAAAGGTAATATATAGAATATGGTTATACAAAATATATGAATGACCACCAGTTGTCAATTTGCATCTAGTTGGGACTCATATTGTAAATATGTCATTGTAAGTATACAGATATAAACAATAATTTCTGGAGGGGGGGGGGGGGTATTTTTGTCTCACATCATGAACTAAACACACAGACTACAGGGTAAATATTCAGTTATTTTGAGCATATGCTTTAATATGTTATATATCAATCATAGCTATATTATGAGCTAGAAGCACTTAAAAAAACCTTCTAAATTAAGTAGGTATTTATTCCACATTTTAAGTCTAAAAATCAGATTAGCATTAAATGCTACTTTATTATAGATGTAGCATGTATAGATGTTTATTATATGTCGTCGTAGGAGCAAAAAAATGCTTACATTTTTTAAGTATATATAGTGTTCTTAGTGAATGAGTAGTAAAATTCACTATTTAGTGAGGTAAAATGTGAGCCTGCGTTGCCCTGGTAATATTAACAAAAGCTTGAATATATCCGTCTGAAACATTTCCTGCCCTCCTCTGACGATTATCAGAAAAAGCTGCTGAATTTGTTGCCCATTTCCCGCTCCCCCGCTTGCAACTCGGCTGACTCCAATGTTTTGAAGCCCTTTCTAAATATAGCCAGTCTGCTTCGGGATGTCGGCGAGTGGAACCGACTGACCAGTCGGCCACTCTCGGTTTTCTGCGAGCCTGACGTCAGCGGCAAGGGATCCTGTGTGCCTAGTCCATGAGGAGCTCAACGTGACGGGCTGATTTAATCAACACAGCGGCGGCTCTGAAAAAAAAAAAAGGAAAAAACGCAGCAACAACAAACTGCAGCCACCGTGTCATCCTGCCGCAGGTGCACGTGCCAAGCAACAATCGGGTACGGTATGAAATTACACGCGTGACACTTTGGTTGTCTCCAGAAAAACCAAAGTGATTTCTGTGGTAGCCACCATATCATTAAAAAGCGTTCCAGTCTCATAGCACTTTCTGCCACTAAAATGTTTATTTTATATTATTATTTTTACATAAATCCCTATTTTATGAAAAATAGTTAAGTTATTTTGTGCTTATTATATTTAACTTAGACTGCGTTTTTTCGCAACAATAAAACGATTAACGTTGTACTTTGCTTACTTTGTCTGTTTCTGTTGTACACAGCACAATAAGCTCACGAGCCCATCACCACGCTGATAATGGTGCTATATTTATAATAACCCGCTGTTCTTTAGTTAGCTGTGCATCTGGTGAGGCTGCATTGGCTTTATGTCCTAACCCCATGTCTGAACGTGTAACATAAACAGCGGCATATCCGCAATTTTGGGGGTAATGTTTCACCTCATGTCGGCGGGGGAACTGTTGGTCTACTTTCTGTTGATGTAAACACGCCGAGGCTCTGAGAGAGAGAGATAGAAAAAAAAAAACAGAGAAAGAAAAAGCTCAGCCGCGCAGCTCAGCCGGAGGAGCATGGTGCTCCACGGGACTCAGCCCGGAGTACTACTGAAAGAGGTGGGGCTATAGCAATCCGTTTTACATTTAATGAAGGCGGAAGAGTTGCATTTTATTTTTGTAATGTATTTTTCAAATATTTTGTTAAATTACTGGTAAACAATGTCTGGCTTTAAAATTTCTACACCTCAACTTGAGGATTTTAATATATCTTAACTAATATGATAAAATTGTATTTTGTACCAGAAATGATGCAATATTGTATGGCATGCATTTTAATTTTGACTTGGAGATATCTTATCTAAAATTGCAAATAGTGAATGGCCATTGTAAAATCTGCATGAGCATTCTCTCATTATTGTTTTGTCAAAAAATAATATTTCTAACTCTGGATATAAAAGTTAAAAATATTTTTTTCTTGATAAAAAAAAAAAAAAAAAAAAAAACAATGAGCAGTGACATAATTTGTAAGCATTGCAGTATCTAGACTAGCTAACTGTCAACCATTGAACCATTATTGATGATAAGGAAACAGAGACGACATTTGTGCAACTCTTGTTTAAAATCCAAAGGGTCAGACCTGAACATAACTCTACTCTGAACATAGATAATTTAAAGCGAATATTGATTATGCTAAAACAGGAAGTATTCTCATTCTCTTAAGAAAAAAAACAACACACAATACAAACTTGTTAGATCTCGACTTTAGCATTCAGCACTGATTAGAGATTATTTAAGACAGTTTGTGGACCATTTTATTCGTGAAAAGACAAAAAATATAAATATTTAAAATCTCATCTGCTGCTCGTGAACTCGGTACATTGTATCTAACTGAACATTATTACCAACTACAAATGGGTGCGTCTGTTGATTAAATATAAAAATGGCTTGCCATCCCCGGCCCCTCCTGGCGGCACGAAGCGGGGAGGGGGTGGGGGTTGCTGGGAGGGTGAGGAGTTGAAATCGCCGTCCAACACGTGAGGCTCATGTGACGGAGGAGAGGCAGTTTCTCTCTCAGGGAGAGAGAGAGACGTGCCTGCAGTCACAGGGTTTATTTAACACGTAGTCACCAACCCACCCAGCTCTCACACATCGCGCGGGGCGTGGAGCTTTCCTCGGCATACTAACGAGCCCCGACCTTAGAGTGACAGCACTCTAAACTGCGACCAGCTTCAGCCTACAGCAGGATCACACCGGAGGAGGCGTGCTACTTCTTTTTCGTTTTTTGTTATTCTTGACTTTTTTCGCCCTCTCTTTCTATTTCTTTCTTTTTTCTTTTTTTTTTTTTGTTAAGGAGCGAGCGCTTTTCAGGTTATTTTTTTCGCCCGTCAATAAAGCGACATGGAGCGGATTACAAGTGCGCAACCACCTCCTTATGTTCCGAAACACGCATCAATGGATATACCTGACATGCGCCGGTAAATATACGATGCGTTTTAAAAACCTAAACCTTCTGTTGTGCTCTATGAAACCCTTAAATCTCAAATATAATTTTAATTTCTTTCCTTTTACAGACTAGAATATCCTATTTATATGTGCAAAAGCAGGAGGGGTATGAAGGGCAGGGATGAATGCAAGGTAAATTTCATTTCAAAATGGAAAAAAATTATAATAATTTATGCATTTATTCAGTTTGATTTCTGGATCTTAAATGTTACTGACAACATTTTAACTTTGTCCAGGAGACTTACAAGTTGCCACACAGACTGATCGAAAAGAAAAGACGGGACAGAATAAATGAATGCATTGCCCAGTTGAAGGACCTGTTGCCAGAACATCTTAAGCTTACAGTGAGTAATGTATTTTTTTTAGTCTGAGAGACTGAAATACAATTGGTTGCGTCAAATGTTGGTTAAATTTTTTTTTTTGTCTTTTTTCAAAAGCTGTAGAATGAGCTACATTTAAAAATTATGTTTTAAAATTTTAACTACAGTTTCAATTCCTGATTAGCATTTTGTAGAGTTTAATATTTAATCTTGTAAAGAATCATCCTTGTGTGCATAGTTTGCGTAGTTTCCCCCCAGTGTTGGCCGCTAGCCCTCTGTTCAGCTGCAGAATGTGTTACATAAGGAAGATCAACATGCTTATCGAAGGTCTTCCTGTTTTAGACGCTGGGTCATCTGGAGAAAGCCGTGGTGCTGGAACTCACGCTGAAGCATGTGAAAACTCTGAGCGCCGTCCTGGAGCAGCAACAGCAGAAAATAGTGGCGCTCCAGAAAGACCTGCAGATCGGTAAGTTGGATTTCTAGTGGCCATGCCTTCAGTTGGGATCATTAACAAGTAGCTTCTCTTTGAGAATCTGAAGGACAAGTGTGTTTTTTTAAAAGCTAAGGTCTTAAAGAAATTGAGTTTCATTTTGATTGTGTTCATTCAGGTGATAACGTGGGAGATGGTGCTGAGACCAGTGAGGAAATGTTCCGCTCTGGCTTTCACCTCTGTGCCAGAGAAGTCCTCCATTATCTGGCGAGTCAAGAGACCAGCAGGGATCTGACCCCCTCACACGTCATCAGTCACATCCAGAAGGTGGCGGCTGAAGTTCTCCACAATGAAAGCAGCCCTCAACCCAACAGGTCCTCCGCCCGAGAGTCTGACGAGGCAAAGAGGCCAGTCAGGCAGCCGTCGGCGTTGCCCGAGGCCCCGGCTAGGAACTGCGTCCCGGTCATCCAACGGACTTGCCACCATGGGACGGGGGAGCAGAGTGGCAGTGATACGGACACTGACAGCGGCTACGGGGGAGAACACGACAAGTCTAAAGCCCAGTGGTCGGAAAACAATGAGAGGGAGGGTGAGGCAAAGCCTCCCGCGTCGGAGCGGATTGTCGGTGTCGTCAAGCAGGAAGGCGACCAGCCCCGGGCAAAGAGGTTAAGAGTGGACTCGGAGGATGAGATGCTCTCCTTTCACCCAGCGGGAGCTCCTGGCAGTTATGTAAACGTCTCCCCCAACCAGCCCCCTTTTTGCCTCCCTTTCTACCTCATCCCCCCATCAACAGCGGCAGCCGCGGCATATCTCCCGATGCTGGAAAAATGTTGGTACCCTGGCGGCATGCCCATCATGTACCCAGGCCTGCCCTCGGAGCCGTTGCCCTCGTCTCTGTTGATGTCTCCAAGGGCGGGGTCTCCGGTGGCCTACCGCATCCCAATGGATTCCCCCACTCTCCACAAAGCTTTAAGGCAGGTCTCTCCTTTGAACTTGGAAACCAAAGACTGAGCAGACGGTTCACCCATCAGCTTTGCCCCACTGAATGTTGAACCAGAGGGTACAGTGTTGACCCTCCTTGGTAACTTGTCCCCTCAGAGCAGAACCCTTTAAGGTCAACACTGTCAGACATTGACCCTCTGACTATTTTTGAGGCTCATATTAAAGACTCTGTACAACCCCTTCAACACTGTGAAGACGGCCATCTTAAAGAGCGCACAAGAGATTTCAAAGTTTATACGTTTTTTGGACTCCAGAAATGATGAATGTCAGAGGAAACCCCAGAATGTACCCCATATTCCTCCTTTTATTTCTTGTCCCAAATCAATTTGGACCTGTGTTGTTGTTCACCACCCCTGTAATGAATGTAAAGATGTATAAAGAAGAAAATATTAACAATAAAATCTCCTGTGAATGCTGCTGTAGATCAGCAAATGTCAGGACCTACCCCAGTGTTTGCCACCCCCGGGGACAGCAACAAGCCATTTTAACCAAAAAAAGAAAAAGAACCAGTATGTCTGGGTCCTGACCTCCCAGGCCTAACTTCTTTCATGTCTGTTTGTGCCGCCACTGAAAACAAATGCAGGAATTCATGAAGTTCAGAGAATTCAGGGTGTTGGCCCGCCGTAGTCCGTACCAGGTGCGTCACCTAATCTGTCGAAGCGGGCTTCTAAAACCTAATCTGTGACTCACGGCTATTTTTATTTGATTACGTTTTTTTTAAAAATCGCATCGAGATGGAGCTCCTGTGAAGTAACGTTTTGGTTTTGCTTTTCTCTTTGTACATCTCTATTTTTGATACAAGACCCGCAGAGTGTTTTTTCTGTGTGTGTGCGTGTGTGTGTGTAGCTGCCGCAGGAAGGATGAGGCAGCAAGTTTGTAGACGTGCATCTGAAGCTCCTGTTCCCGCCTTCTTCGCTCATTTAACCCAAACACCATGATGACTGGAGTTGCAAACAAATTCGATGTTTGTCTTTAGCAAGAGAGCTTGAATGTAAAGTTCCCAAAAACATCTAGTTTTGTATAGAAAGAGGTACTTTAATTTGTTTTATTTTGACATTGTAACAAAAGGCTGTACATATTTTGTATATAAAGTATTATTGATATAAATATATATATTAAAGTAATAATAAAGCTTTTGGTCCTTCTGTGGAGTCTGTGTTTGACCGCCTGTTTGGCTTCAACGTGTTGCAGCCAGCCGCCCTGACAACTCCTCAGCACACCTCTTACATAACACTTACATAACCCATAAAGCTGCACAGTCTCTGTAAATCAATAGCACGTCTTAGATTACAGGCTGGGACCTGATTCTAAAGGCTTTCGGAGGAAATGATATTATGAGTAAGTTTTACTTCTTAAAAAGCCGACTATTGTGCATAACAGTCGCTTTTCACACCCGTAAAAAAGTGGAGATCTAACCCTGTTGAGAGACGGCCATTAAGTCTACCTCAGTGGAAAGAAATCCTCCCTGGTTGGGGTAGCTTGATATTTAATGATGACAAGTCTCCATTCATCTTAATTTCTTTCTCTTTTTTTGCGAGTGGTCTAGTTTTAAAAGTAAGCGTGGAAAATCAAAAGGTCCCTCCATCACGAGGTCCCTCCCATCGTGGCTCTCTGAGATGCGTGTTAGTTTTTTTTCTTCTCTTCCTAATCACAACAAAATCTTGTCACTCGAGCTGCAGAGCAGTGAGATGACCTCAGCTGCCTTCAGAACGTGTCTTCTCTTAGTGGTAGTTCCCACAAACCAAAACATGCGACGCGAGCGCCACCATGTGGAAGTTGGGCTTCACACTGCTTTTCCGTTTTCAAATCAGAGTTTTGGACATTGTGTGTGTTATAGGTTTCCGAGGCAGTCAGAAAAAGTTTTCAAGTTGCTTTTTGTCGGCGGGATAAATAAAAATGGGATGGAAATGTATTTATTTTTTGTTCTTCCAGTATCTCTTCCTCCTTCTATTTTCTAAAGCGCAAAAGTCTGTTTTCACGTTAATTTTGATTAATTTGACACACATTGATTTTAAGATTTTCACTATCACTATTTTGTTTTTGTCTTTCTTTTAACTTACTGACTAAATGCAGACCAGTAAATGAAAAACAACTTTGCCATTTTGCTTCCTGTTTATTCTCTTGACAACTTTGAAGGGATCTGTGATTCTTGAATTAAGTCTAAACTGCCAAATAAAGCAGTGAAGTAACTATGGCCGTCCATTTTTTATACCTGCTCATATGAATTCAAATCCACAACTTTCTTGTGACAAGGCAACACCAAACGGACCATTGTCCAGCCATAGTTGAATTTCCTATGATTTAATATTACAAACAAAATAAAGGTTCAAATATTCACAAACTTTTCTTTGACCTATCTCCATACTTATTTAAAATATCCCAGAGTTAAAAGGTTTATAAATACAGGTGATCTAATTTGGTGCAGCTGTTACAGAAGAGTAAATCTACAGCACAGACTAAAAATATGTATTCCTTTCTGTAAACTACAGATAAGACGAGAGAACTACTCAAACAGGTTTAGTGTTGATACGTTTAGCGCAACCGCGCGATGAAAAAAAAAAAAAAAAAAATGCTGAAAAATACCCAGAACTGGCGAGTCTGGAAAAGCATGGATTTCATAATGAAAATGTTGAGAGTAGCTAAAGTGGAATGAAAACATTCTACGCTAGCTACTCGTTTAGCTAAAGTAGCTACTTTAACGTAGGAAACTTTTAGTTGCTGCATATTTTTGTAAAGTTTGAGCTTTATTTCAGTCTTACTTTGATGTCTTTACATTTATTTTCTCAAAACCCGTTTTCCAGCTGCTTCAGGATATTTTTCAACCAAATCTCACAGTGATGCGATGCAGTGTTAGCTATATGTCGTGTTTAAAATTAGCTTCCAGAGAGCTAGACCGTACTGCAATCTTTTTCAGCTTTCTGGTGAACATTTTTTGTTATTTCTGACATATGTTTAAAGTTTTTGTCATTTAAAGACTCTACAACTTGTGTCTTCACCTTATCACTTTCTGCTCCATCTTTACCTCGGAATATGCTGCTTTCTTACAGCTGTCGGTGGTTGCTGCTTTAGATGTTAGACCCGTGACTTGGT
>NW_015114738.1:94678-109807 GCF_001443285.1 Poecilia latipinna | reverse complement strand
TTTTAAGTAAAACAGTGTGTCGCTACCTGATATTCCTCATTGATGGTGTTTTTCAGGTGAAGCTGGAGAGTAACTTTGCATCCATCGTGTTTGCCATCATGGTGCTGGAGGGGCTGGGAAGGTCGCTCGATCCCAACTTGGACATCCTGGATTTGGCCAAACCCCTGCTGCTGAAGAACTGCGCGTCGCTGCTCTGATGCGCACGCATTCCCAATCAGCAGACGCAGAAAATGGGCAGCTCCGCAGTCGTCATGTGAATTTGCAGGTACTATGAGTCTACAGCACGTCCTCTTAGTACTGTTTCAATAGGTTCTCTTCAGAACTGCAATGCAATGTTCCCCGGTAGGTCACGAGATCATTTCATTACATTTCAGCAGAGACCAGAACGTAAATACCTCACGGTGTCTTTTATGTTTAGTGGCTGCAACGACTTTTATTACTTTTGTTTACGCTTCGTCCCCTGCAGTCTGTATTAAGTAGGAGCTTTTCATACATGGGCATGAACTTTAAAAGCACACTCACTGATGAGAGTCGATGCATTTTGCAGAAATAGTTTGATTACTAATCAGTGAGTCAGACACAGGATGCAGTCAGAGGACATTTCAGTAACTATGTAAGATGAAATAACAGAATCCTAAAAGAAACCCAAGCTGTTTCTCAGTTGCCTGGTTTTCTTTTTAATTGGTGCCTTCCTAAAGTATTCCTACCCCTTAAAACACTTTTCAGGTTAAAACCACAAACCTTTTCGTATCTATGTGGAATTTTGTTATACCAACACAACCAAGCTCAGAATCGTGACCTAAAACCACAACCACCATGTTTTTATTTTGGTTTAAAACGCCCGAAATGTGAAAGTGTGGTGTGGGTTAGTATTCAGTCCTCTTGAGGGAACATCTTGAGACTAAAATGTTTTCCGATTCTGTGTGAAGCAGCAGTCAAAATGAATGAATGAGCATTATTTTCAAATTTCAGATATAAAAGAGCTTTTTTTTTTTTTTTTCTTAATTCTGTTGACATTTATGCACTACTGTATATCTGTTGTGGTTGAAAGGGTATGAATACTTTTGAAGGCACTTTTATCCCTGCAGTGTTTATCTTCTTTTAATGTTTTATGGATTTTGTTTTAGAGTTGATCAGAAAACTATCATTTGTACTGATAGCCAACTGTACTCAGTTTTTTGTATTTTAATTGCCTGTTATAAGACATGCTCTCAACATTCATGCCATTAAAATGTAATACAATCTATAATTTAGATTCTTTGCCTGTGTGGTCTCTAATCGTGACGGTGAACTCCAAACCAAAACAAATGACTACATTTAAGACAAAAGAATCCATTAATCTGCAATTTATTAAATCTGTCAATGAAAAACAGACAAAACTTAATTCTGTCGATGTCATCAGGAAGAACAGTCAGCATGGCTGAGCGATGAAGATCGAGAGGATTCGGTGCAAAAATTGGGGGGGAAAAACAAAAATCTCATCACATACCCTTTATTGCAAAACAGTTTTTCTTTTCGCCACCATCAACGGCCCATAGAGCGCAGTACTGTTCAAGTAAAATAAGAGGGGAGAGGTGTTTTTTTTTTTCTTTAAAAAAAACCCTTCAATAATAATATTATTAATTAATAATAATGACAAAACAAATAAAAACATCTCTAATAGACAAACACAATCACCTCAGTATAAGACAATTTTCTGTTACGGTCACAACAACCAGAGAGAAGTTGTTTGTTTTTTATTTTCCCCCCTATATTTTTAATGAATTAAATAGTTTTTAAAAATATCTCACCATTTAATTACAATAATCTTTTTTTTTTCATTTATTGCGAAAAATAGGCAACTGGATTAATTGTGATGATTCAAGATTTGTGTGTGTGTGATTAAGTAGACAGAGATGGTGAAACTTCTCAGAGTGTTGGCACTGAGACTAGCATTGCAGTACTCCCACTCTGCCACCAGGTGGCAGCACGACACAGTTTGAGCATTCCTCCAAGTTTCAGTCGAGGCAGAATGTCCCGTTCCTGTTTCTCCGAAGGGGAAGTCAAGTACTGCCAACAACGGTTTTTTTTTTTTTGTTACTTTTATTTTCTCTTTTTTTGGAATGATACTTGGGGTGTTTGTCCACAAATATGTCCACAGTCGCTTATTTGCGTTGCGAAATCTAGTTCTATGTACAAAGGTTTCAAATCCCTGAAAGACATTTACAAAGACGAGTGCAACCTTCCACGTGACCGCCCCCTTTCTGGGGAGGCTCAGGGAGATAGTCGGGGTTCCTCCAGAGGACAAAAAGACGGATGGGTCGGTTGGGGTAGTACCAATCGGATCTAGTAAACGTGCCACAGAAGGATTCAAGAAAAATTGTTCCTAGGAATGAAGTCAGAAGAGAATGTCAAAACCTCGGAGTGAAAAGTGTCGATCCTTAGTAGGAAGGTGGAGGAGGTCACAGATACTTCCTAAAGATGAACTGAAACCAGAAACCATCATTGGCTTGTCATATTCCTTCCTGCCCATTCAGCAGTCTCTCCATACATTTCAAAATAAAGTCCTTTAACCCCAAGCAGACTCTTCTCCAGGTTAATACTGATTGTTTTGATTATAAACCTTCTCTGCATCAGTGTGATGTCCTCACCCGTGTTGGGTGAGATGAGCTTTTTCTTTTTTTCTTCTAGGACTGGATCCATGGAAGAAAGCACGCTGTAAACCGTAAAGTATAATGTTGGTACTCCTTTAAGGTGGTTATATACGATGGCATAGGCAAAAACGTTCATTCTCTCGCAAAATAATGCACACCCACACTCATACACCCTTACGGGCTCCAGTTGTTCATGGAAGATGGAGCTCGAGGCCGTCTGTCAGCAGTGCAACAAAGGTTCTTGTGGACTCTTCTTGCCGTGGAGGTCAACAGAGTTCAATAGTTTAAACTAAGAAGAAAACAGATGAAGAAGAGGCTGACGTCTTGATGCCGGAAGAGGCAGCGACATATTTGTTCTCATCGATGAAACCCATCCTCTCATCCTACGGTTCCTTTTTGCTGTAGAAATTGCCAGTAGCTTGTTTTACATTCCCCATGTAGGAGTAAAGCCTGGTTAGGTGCGCTTGGAATGAAGAGGAGGGACGCAGCGTCTCTTTACGCGACGGTTCCACTCGCTGCCAACAGAGGTCGATGTTTGGGCTCACAGTGAGGGGGTGGGGGGAAGGTGAAAGGGGAACGGAGACGGGGTGTGATCGAAGTTTGCGGCTATGAGCTGAGCCAGGGGTGGTTTAGGCATTCCCCAGCCGAGGCCCTCTTCTCAGGCACCATCTCCAGCATGGGCAGCAGGAACTGCGTGAAGTGGCCGGCGTCTTCGTGCGACCAGCCGTACTTCTCGACCAGCACGTCGAACAGAGACCACGGCTTCAGCTTGGTGATGTGCCGCAGCTCGCCTGCAGGGAGGCACATGGAGCATAGTCAGTGTTGGCACCCAAACAGAAGGGATAAATATAGAATAGATCTCCAATCTAATCCATCAACTGTAGCTTGTCCCGGCCATTCGCACTGCAAAGCTTTGCACGTTTCACACATTAAACATTGAGGTTTTAGAAGTTCAGCACCGATTTTTCCCCAAAGAAAAACAAGGGTAGACCTTCATAGATGAAAGAACACAAAGATACTTTGAACACCATTAATAGATGCTATGACATCTATTTGATATGCTAATAAAGGCAGTGTTGTTACCTGTAACAACTCTTATTTTTCTTTAAAATTGTGAAATTATCCTATAAGGGTCTGTAATAAAAACCTGCATAAACATTTATGAATAAACATGTTTGTGGGCAAGGTTACTCCCTAGTTGGCATTGTTGGGTTACCGGTACCAATATGTATACAGGGGTTTTAAAAGTTACGGTTTCAAAAACATTTTTTCCATCATACCGTTTGGGATTTAAAGGGCTTTTAATGACAGTTTCCACCTTCCGTATGGACCTGGGGGTCACACAAAGCTGCCATCTCCCCCATCTCTTACAGCACACTGTAAGAGATGGGGGCCTCCTACATTTTCCTCTTGCGTCAAAGAAAAATTGCTTGGAAATACTTGGAAGTCGTGAAAACCACAGACAGCCTTGTTAATATTAAGAGAGCACCAGCAGACAAGGCAAGACTATTTTTAATAAGCTGTTAGTTAGCTGCTACTTTGATTTTTTTTTCTGTGCGATCATGCTACAATACTATGAAACCATGACTTTTTAGCCAAAGTTATACCGTGAGAATCTCATGATGACCCAGACCTGCTCAGGAACGCAAGAAGAGTAATTATAGTTTTATCGTACTTGAACATCTAGGACAATGGTTCAGAACCCCAGTCTTGGTAAGGTGCATTCACTGACCACAAAAATATTGGATTTTGGGATTTCTCCTGCATCTTTTAAAATTTCAGTTGGGCCAAATAATGTTCAGGTCATTATAAAGGCAGCAAAGTTGTCATTCTAAATTCCTTTGTCTACAATTTACAAATGCGTTACCTTTAAGGAAACTAACGAGTAATAATAGAATGACTTTTTTATTTAAAACCTAAATTTTATGTTTAGCATTAGTGAGCAAGAGTCTCCCCGACTATCCCGTTTTGGGTTTTTTTTGGGTTGCAACATTAAAAATGACCAGCATGTGACAAAAAGGGACCCATGAGCAGCAGCTCTTTTGCTTTACCAGCTGCCTGACTCATTATTTTAGGTCACAGATATTATGTTATGTATTAAGATATTTACTCTATAAATTGTTTTTTCAGTACGAATCGATGGTCTGCCTGGACATCTTATATAAAAAAACCGACGGGCACTTTTTCGAGAGCCGCAATTATTTTACAATCAAACAGAACAGCAGCTGATTTCACTAATTACTTCACCTCCTTCTATTTATGGGATTGCTAATCAGTGAGGTGCTGCATCATTGTTGTGAAAGCCTGCAGAGTCTTGGCTGAACACCAGACTGACAGAAGGCAGATGGACAGAAAGAGAGAGAGAGAGAACAATGACCAAAGACGAAGATGCAAGTAACATGTTCATTATTGAGGAAAAGATGGAAATAGTTGGTTGGGAATGCAGCTCTGACAGGGAAGAAAGAGCGCTGAGACTGGTTAATGATGGGGCTCGACCAGTAGGTTCGCTTAAAACCACGGCTGCCATGGTAACCTCTTCACACCGTGACAGAATGTCTTCTATTTATCAGGCATTCTGGCTAGAGATTAAGAAAAATATTTTAAGTGCAATTTTAGCTTATGCAGGGTTTCTTTAAGACCTTTTTAAGAGTATTATGGATGAAATTCAAGACTTCTATCGCAACAGAAATGTGCAAAAGAAAATTGTACGTTTTATACAGTAGTGCTAAGCTTTTTTGCACAAAATGTACGTCATCACGGTGAGCCAGTGGCGAAGACAATTGTCCAGCCAACTGGACATTTACCAATGGTTGACGCAAAAAGCTACCTTGCTAGCTACCTAGCTAGCAAGCTACCTAGGTAGCTAGTTACTTCTGCTGGTCAACAGAAGTAACTAGCTTCTGTTGACTAGCAGCTAGTTACCATTAGCCTCAACTGCCTCCAGTTACAGAACCTAATCTGCATGCAACTCAAACCTTTGCCCGACTTATAAGTCGGACGAGAAAAATAAATTATATATGCGAGATTAAATAGTCCTGCTACAATAAGCTGTAAGACCTGTGATCAATATATTTAAGGACAATTTGAAATTTATTCTTATAAATTTAAGATTTTTTAAGGATGCATAGAAACTATGTTTTCCCAACAGTTCAATAAAAATCATCATGCATAAAAATTTTTAAAAAACAAGGTCAAGCGGCCCACCGAAGGCTTTGTGGCCCACAGGCGAACCCCCCGCTTTCCCCGAGGAGCAGAGTTGGGAAGTCAGTTCAGATTAACAGAGCGCCGAGAGATAAAAGGGTGAACAGTGAGACATCAAGAGCATGCTCAGAGAAGATTCAGATCTCATGACACACAAAGGAAGGATTTATGAGCAGGAAGGAAAACACCAAAAACAGAACCTTAAAAAGTGAAGGAATGACAGAGTGAAAGGTTATTAGCTTGATCGGACGCAGGTCTGTCCACTTACCAGGCTTAGAGATGAGCAGAGCCACAGAGGAGTGAGACATGATAATGGCAATTCTTACAAATACTTTCATATTTCTCTGTCAGATTTTTTTGTCTTAGTTAAAGCCCTGGTAGTCCTCAATAAACTTCACATCTTTACAGCTTACTTCACTCCCAAACAATCACTTGACATGGACGTAATATCTGAAGGTTGCTATGGAGACTGGCTGATCTCTACATTAAACTCTCAGTGATCTTTGGAGATATGTTTTTTCCCTACATTCCCCATCAGCCTCGTCACTGTGTGTGCTCATAAACAGAAGTGATACTGAGCCCAATGCCGCTTACAGCTTTAACTCTACTTGTTATTTAGATAAAACGTTTTTTTTAAAGATTTTCTCAAAATTTAAGAGTATGCTGATGCAATAAAAGCTGCATTGATTTAAAAGCTTTTTATGCATATTTCTCAGTTTTTATTTTTTTATTTTTATTTTTATTTCAGGCCAAAAGATAAAACGAGTTCAAACTGAGTAAACTGAGTTGTGCAACCGGGTAATTATTAGGGCTGCAACTAAAGATTCTTTTAGTAATCAAATATTCTGACGATTAATCGATTAATCATAAGTAAAATTAGCACATCCTGCAGATTTTCCATTTCCACTTAAGCTCATTTTAAACAATATTAGAGATACATTAAAAATATAAAAACAAACAAGCAATTTAATTCCATTTTAAGTAAAAAAAAAAAAAAAAAGAACACTTTATTGCCTAAAATGCAAACACCTTATTTGCATAAAGTGCAAACACTTTATGCACTATGGGTACCCAAAGGAATACCTAAAGCGTATTCCTTTGGGTACGCTTGATCATTTGAAGCAAAGTACAAATCGGCAGCTAAAGAAAATACTTCTATCAACAACAAAGCTGAGCCCTTATTACTTTAACATCAATACAGTGCAGGGCTGATGTTTTTTAGGATTAACCGATTAGCATTTGGATAGCAAAGGGAGATTTCTTTTTTTCTTTTACAGAATTTGAACCAGGTGAAGCTAAAATTCCCAAATGAGTTTTGAGTAGAACAAATAAAGACAAAGATGGTTTTTTTCTATCTTAAATGGAAAATATATATATATTTTGTACAGTTTTGGCTTAATTATTGCTCTGATTGTGTTGTTCTTTCAGCAACTGGCTTCTGTTGACTACAGTTAGCAATTAATTGATTACGAAATTACTTATTTCAATTAATCACGATTAATCGTTTCAGCCTTAGTAGTTGTAAGAAATCAGTTGAGTTTACAACATGTCTGCTGCAAGCGGGAAAAAATCCTTACAACTAAGGATTTAGCACAAAATAACAGATTTCGACCAGGTTTTCTAAACTTTTGTGAACCATTTCACATCAACGGCTAAAAAGGAAACCTGCCGTGACTTCATACTTACCAGTACTCTGCCTGAGAGTTCCTATGAAAAAACAAAAGCTCGTCCGGCTTCTGACCCCCCACATTCACTTCCTGCCACCACCCAGGATGAGGCCTCCACCCACGGTTCAGTTTACCTTTCTTGGAGAAAAACTCTCGGCTGAACTTCCCAGCAGCTACCACTTTGCGCGGGACCTTCCCGAGGAGCTCCGTGATCAGAGCGATGTGGTCTGCCCCCACCATCACATACGTCACAAAAGGGAACAGGCACGGTTCAGCGTGACAGCATGCACACACACGTCAACACACACATGCCGTCGGCTGCACGGCTGCCGACACACACTGCCGCCCCGAGGGACACGTTTGGAGGCCGAATACTGATCGTTTTGAATCGATACGCCCAATTGGTGGCAAACTGAAACGGTCTACTTGTGTCCGTTTTCTGTCCCTCTTTGACATCCGTGTGTCTCGGCGCCACCCAGCTCTCAGGCCATCGCTACCTCTTCTGTTGAAGAACTCCCGGGAATACTTTCCAGAGAGCGCAAAGTGCCTGGGAATGCAGCCCAGCAGCTCTATGATGTGGGCTATGTGGTCTTTTGGGGAGGGGAGAGGAGGAGAAGAAGAAAGGGGAAAAGCAAATAGAAAAAGTTGAGTGAAAGACAAAAAGTAAAGGGAGAAACGGAATCAATAAAACAAGAGAGTAAGGGTGAGAAAGAAAAAAAAAATCAGGGAGGGACACAAAGAGAGGGAGGAGGAAGAAGGAAACAAAAAACGACAATCAGAGATTATGAAGAAGGACAAACACGTTAATAAGCTGCGGCACCACAGGTGGTGAGGTGGTGAGGAAATGAGACGAATAAAATCGAAATAACGATTCTGAAATAACGTGGGCTCAGTGGAGGGGGAACAAAAGTTGCTTCTGTGGAAATCGGGATAAAACCAACAAAGACCTCGGATCCTGGCGTCTTAAAAAAAAAAAAAAACCCTGAGTAGAAAGCAGCCAACCGAGCGAGGAGAAAAACAACAAGATGAGCGAAATCAGAGAGCTGGACGAGATGAAGAGATGAAGGATGAGGAAAAATGTTTGAGCTCTACAGGAGAGAGAGTCTGCATGCAGATAGAAACACAGGAACGAAAAACTAATGAGGCTCTGAGGCGTACATTACAACCTGCTATCTTTTTGCTGCAGGGTTCGTACGTTTCTCCCGCCGTAAAATTCAACAACTTTTCAAGCATTGTACAGGTACAATTTTAAACTTTTCAGCACAACACTTTCGAGGTAAAAACAATACAAATTAACTAAAACAGGACAATTTCAGTTCTCTAGTTTATGGTGTCATTTATTACTCTAACTGGTATCTTGTGATAGTACCTTACATTAAACAGCAGAAGAGGATTAACTAAAATAAAGCTCAATGTTATGTTTTTAAATGTCTCTCTCTTACACACCTGACTGGTCCGAGAACAAAACGCTCATCTATCAAAAAGTTCCCCAATTTCAATAATGTTAATGCAAAAAAAAACAAAAAAAACTTAAGCCAACAATCTTTTTTCAATTATGCAAATAAGTCACAGAGCCACTCGAAATAATAACCATTATTTCCACGTCATCTATTTACTGAAAACGACCGATTTAGAGCGTTTCAGTTTGGATTACTTATGTTGAAGTAATTCAAACAAATTGTGTTAACTTAAATGACCAAATTAAATGCTTTAACACAATATACAAAGTAAAAAAAAAAATTTCTAAAAGTTTTCTGGCATTCATTAAAACACTAATAATTTTAGTAATTCTAACCGAGCTAAACAACTTAAGGGTTAGTCTAATTTAACTTCAGACAGTGAGGAAAAAAAGTTATTAGCTGTAGCAAAATATCTGGTTTCAATGCAAAAAACGCTTCCAATCAAGCCTCAGACTATTACAAACCCCTGCAGCCTGAATTTTAAGGAGTTTGCACAGAAATGAAGCACTTCCCAAACCTTGAAAACACTTGAGTGAAATTCAAGCATTTCCAAGGATTTCAAGCACCCGCATGAACCCTGTTGCTAGGAACTAAATGACGCCAGTGGCGTGGTGCGCTCTGTTGGTGTGAGAGACGTGAGTTGTGGCGAGCAGTGAGATGAAGACGGAGGCACAGCGGCAGAGCTCAAGGTGAGGGTTTAAAGTCGACAGTGGACAGGAGGATTTGGGGAAAGGGATTCCTAAACTAAGCTTACTTCATCAGTTTATCCATTTACAAAACACATTGCTAAAATGATCTCCATTGCTCGGAATAATCTTTTTGCAAAAGAGACAAGACATCTTAATGTCCACGTAGAAAAACTGTTGAAGTTAATTAACTCGGAGAGTTTAAGCTCTCATTCGAACAATGGAGAGACATCATATGTGTAAGACACTTTGCTGATGATGTGGACGTTCAGTACTGGTGAAGAGCTGACAGATTCTTTAAAGGTGCGTTAGAACGTTCTTTTTTCAGGGTGTGCGCAACAAACAACTTCAGTGAATTTATTTTCCAAAACTACAACCTAGCAAGCTTACGCATAAACCCTTCCCCACCCTAATATTTAGCTAGGTGAATATTAGTCACTCCTGTTCACACACGTTTTACAGCCACCAGCAAATATAACAGAAAAAAGATCCATCAGAAAAAAAAGATCCATCCTCTTCATTGCTAAATTTTCTGTTTTATGTTTTGTTTTGTAAGTCAGGAAAATCAGAGATAAGATATTGGTTCTTAAAAAATAAAAAATTCTGAGAATAGATGCTTATTGAAAATTATAAAGCTGTTTATAAGAAAAAAGAAGAAGGAAAGTCATGTGACATTTGTGGCTCTAAATGAGTTTTATTTGGCTGGCCTGTGGGCAGAAATGGCTCTTGAGGCTGTAAATTTGCAGATAAAATTATTAAATTATTAAATTTTGAGATGGTCTCAATCGCTTAACAAGCTGGAAGCGAGTAAAAACGATCAGATGTAACGACCAGGAGCTTGTCGATGGCTAGAAGAAGTGTTTGGTTGATGTTCAACTTGCTAAGGAACACATAATCAAATCTTAGCTGAGCGAATGCATCTATTTGAGTGTGCAGGTATAATTTTAACCACAATAAAAATAAAAAATAATTAAAAAAATCAAACTTCTAAGCGTCCCATTACAGTATTTGACAATCTCTGATGTTGTTTGTTGTGATTTAATCCCAGCCTGAATAAAGAACGATCCAAACGTAATAAAACATTCACTAAATATCCAGGACAGATTTCAATAATCTGGAACACATAAAATAAAACCAACTCATACAATGTTTTACTGAAATACTCACCCTCGTCCCGGGAGTAGTCCTCTCCAGAGTGAGGCTCAAACAGATAATCTCCTGTGGCCAGCTCAAACGCCTGACAGAAAACAATATAATAATAATGATAATGATAATAATAATAATAATAATAATAGAAGGGATGGACGACGTGTCGTCTGCGTTTTGGACTCGGTTCTGTTCACCATGCAGGCAGTGCTCCAGATGTCCGCCGGCGTGCCGTATCCGCCTCCTATCAAGACCTCGATGGAGCGGTACTGTCTCGTCTGGATGTCTTCTGTGAAGTGCTTGTGCTGTTCAGGAGAGGAAAAAAAACAACAAAAAAAAACGGGAGAAGAATCACGTTGGTGTTTCTGAATCGACAAGAAATCGGCAAAAACTCTCCCCCTACTGGAGCATTGCTTTTTTTATTTTTATTATTCATCGAGCGTGAGACACCATTTCTGTTTTCTCATCAACCGCTTTCTGCACTTCTGCTTTTATTCCTGCATGTCGGCTTATGTAAGACCAAAGATTTCTCGGCCGCTGCTGTGTTTATAGCTGCTGGATCGCAGCTCCTGCCAGCGCGTTCAGCTCAGCAGCCTGGATTTAATGATTTCTGCTGGCTGAAAAAATAAAAAAAAAAAAGAGGCCAGACTGACGGCAAACAGTACGACTGGAACGCCGTCTGACGGCTGTCGCGTTCCTGATCCTCTTCGTCTGTATTGGAGATGTTCATTCGTTCCTGGTTTATTCTGCATAGGTTACCAATATGTGGAAGCTAAGTTTCTAAAGGGAGTAATTTGGTCCAATTCCACCTTAAATGTTAAATGCCTTGTAAAACTCATAACTCCTCTTACATTTTTTTAGATTGTGTCAAAGTGATTGTGATTTTATGATAAACCAGCACAAAATAGAGCACTGTTATGCATTTATTACTAATTATCGACAGTAATAAACATAGCAGCGGCCGAGAATAAGTATAACAATATTACCAGATATAGCATTTTAAATTCTTATTATCAATATTAATAATGACATTCATGTTATGTTTTGGGAAGGAAAAGTGTATGTGACTTTTCATTTCGTTTCACAAATGCAAATCTGAAAAGTGCGGTGTGCATTTCTTTTCAGCAACCCAGGGTCTCCATCAGCTTTGCAGACTAGAGACGGAAATTTTAGCCGGTTTTTGTCCGACTGAACGGAGATGATCAATTTCCATCGTCTTGCCACAAACTTTCAACTGAATTTAGGGAATGTACTTTGATTGGACCACTTTAATTTCAAGTGTGCTTTGATTTAATTACATTGTAGCGCTAGCAGTTACCATTTCCCCAGCAAAAGGGGGAAACTACAAAGGTGCCCCACAGTTTTCAGATTTGTATTTCTAAAATCCTGCATCGCTTGTGAGCAAAACATTTGAAATTTAAACGGGAATATTACAAATTTATCCTACAATAAAAAACAAAACCAAATTATCTCCCATCATAAGCAATGCTACACTTACTTATGATATATATATATATATATATTTTAAAAGTATCTGATCTTGATATTCAACGCCAAACGCTGGAATGTTTTCCATTTTCATTTATTAAAAATATTAAAACGTCTACAGAAAAACAAACATGTCTATGCAAATGTTCCCATTAAAAGTCCAGGTTTCCTCTCACCACCCAGCAGGCGTTTCCCAGGTCAGCGATTTTGACTCTGATGGAGTCGGCGTTGCGGGGGTCAAGCGGGTTGATCAGGAGGTCTGCAGCTCTGGCCCTGACTGGGTGTGGACAGAGCGTCACAGTTAGCACACAACGTTCACCACATTCACTGAAACACCAATCAATGCATCTCGTCTTGCAGATGCATGAGAAAATTTCAGAAAAAAAAAAGAAAAAAACAAAAGAAAAAGAAAAATCCATTCTTTAAATTTTGTATATTTATTCAACGGGACGTAAAAAAAATAATTGCTGTTTTCACTCTTAGTAAATCATATAAAATTAATGTAAATTAATTGTTTAAAAAAACTATTTGTTAAGATTATCAAGGAAACGGTAAGATGTTTGTTAATCATTATAGTCGCAAAATGGCCCAAAGGAAAAAATAAAATACCTAAATCAGCAAAAATTAACAGTATCTGTGATGAATAAGGCAGGGGGGGAAAATCCCAGCTCTTCTCCACAATGCAGGGTTTCCTCTACATGTAACTGCTCAAAATAAAAGCTGCCACACCTTCAAAATAAATGTTTTTTTTTCTTTAATGCATGTTAAAGCCTACAGTTAAGCATTTATACAAACCATAGTCAGTCTGAAACAAATTAAAGCATCATGAAACATTAAAATTGACTTTATTTTAAAAAAAAAACCCACAACAGTTGGTCGTCTGACTGTGAAGATGGCTACTGTGCGCTGCGCTACTCTCAGGAGTGAAGTAAACTGTAAAGACGACAGTCCGAAGTAGAGGAAAAGGTGAAAGAAGGTACCTAAAGGAGGTTAAGTTGGATGTACTTTTAGCTGACGGTCAAGTGAAAACGACCCTAATCTTAACGTATTTTTGAACGACAGTAACGTAGCTAATCAATAGAGTTCAGACCTCTTCACTAACTGTGGGACAACTGCTGCAGACAAAAAGAGCTTACACACCGACAGACACGTAACCTCACATCAAGCAGCTGCTTCAGCAACAGTTCAAGGTAATGATAGTAAAATGTCAAATGTAGGTGGATGAGTAACTGGTGCTGAGTCACTATGTACAAGGAGAGAGGGACGAGTTTTGGTGGAAAACTTTGAATCAGTCTCTAAAACAGAGTTTGTTTGTTCGTGCAGTTATCTCACATTAGTTTGCAGATTTGAATGTTCTGTCTCTGTAGACATTATTCAGTGAAGTGTTGATGAAATCTGGGAAGGAGATCATTACAGATGAGAGGAGCTGACACCTTCCAACAAGGTAATAATAAAAACTCCGCTTGGATCCTTCAAAGCTTTCACACTATATACTCATGACTATTAGATGTCTTTTGGAACTTTATAGAATAACTGATCTATTATCTGTATATATTTTTGGTATGTTGTTATAATGTGGTCTCAGCACTATAATATGGTTCCCTGTAGGTAAAAATAACCATCACAATATCTTACAAATTTTGCAGCTTTTAAATTGAATTCACAAACCCTGCATGTGCTTGTCAAGTCACTACCGCAGACTTTAAGACATGTTGCTGGTATTTCATGTGATAAAACGTTATAAATTAGTGCAAGAGCAAAGCAGAAGGGAAATAAAACATGCTTTGTGCCAATGCCTTCTACCTTTCGGCGTGTCTCCTGTGCTCGACGATGAAACGGTGCGACTGCGGTCCGCAGTGGGGCTATTTGTTGCGGGTTCTGTCCCAATGTCCACCGTCCCCACGGGCACCGGGTTTCCGGGCTCGGGGTCCAGAGGCAGGTCGGGGAATAGGGGCACGGCGGCGCGGTGCTGCTCGCTGGAGCCGTTGGTCAGCGCCGGCTCGGCCACTTCGCCGTTGTACATCTCGTACCCGGAGCTGAGCGAGATGTCCCGGTCCGTGTAGCTGAGCTCGGACTCCACCAGGGGGCAGAGGACGGGCTCGGGTGTGGGCGAGGGGGTGGGCGGCGTGCCGGGGTTTTGTCTCAGCGACTCGGAGACCAGCAGGACGTGCCCGTTAGTTTTAGCTGAGTTGGTTTTAGTGATCTGCGGTTTAACCGGAGAGGTGCTGTCCGTGAAGAGGTCCGCCGTCGTCGTCGTCGTATCGTCGTCGTCTTCTTCGTCGTCATATATCTCCTCGTACTCCTCCCCCTCCTGCTCCTTTGACTCCTCCTCTTCCACAGCTGCCTCCTCCTCCTCGGCTTTGCTCTCAGTCTTTTGTGCCTCTGTTCCGATGTCTCCATCCTCCTCCCGTTTCTCCTCCGCCTGTTCTTCCTCTACCTTTTCCTCCGTCTCCTCCTCCTCTTCCTTCACATTCTCATTTTCTGTCACTTTCAGTGGCTCCTCCTCCTCCTCCTCCTCTTCCTCCACATCTGCTTGTCCTGAATCTCCATTACCTTCTTCTGAGGCAGGGGGTATGGGGGCGTCTTTTTCAGCGACAGGCGTGGGCTCCTCCTCTTCTTCTTCTTCCTCTTCCTCCCCCTCCTCTTGCTGGCTATCAGCGGGGATTTGTGGCGTTTCGCTTTGCTCCTGGGGAGGCGCTGCGCCTAATACGAAGACAAGGGCAGAAAAACAGCAAGTGGGTGGAAAGGGGATGAACAGCAAGTCCAGTCAAAGACAACGTAGGCGAACGGAGAGGCAAACTAAAGCGAGTACGAACATGAAAGAGACGGGGGGGGGGGGGGGGGGGGG